>NW_026878456.1:0-238111 GCF_032173495.1 Musca vetustissima | reverse complement strand
AATTAAAATCTGTTTTGTGGCTTGAATACGGCTAAATTGTCGATACCTTTATAGAGGAAAGTTACTGCAAACCATTTGTTTTATTTTCTTAAATACGAAATGCCAAATTTAGGCAGTTCGGTAATTAAATTCGCTTAAAACAATAAAAATACTGAAAATGGATCGGAACGTTTATATGTGGGCTATGTCAAAATATGGATCTATGTCGAACATTTTCCAATTGGTCCGGTCCCGTCATATGGGGGGAAGTTGCAATAAAATGGGGCGGGTCTATGTTAAAACATGGATCTGGATATTGTTTTCACTCTTCGCGAATACGGAATGTCAAATTACAACCACGCACTGAAATCTTCAAAATACCGAAATTGTGGGCGAGGTATGCTAAAACATGATCCTAAATCGAAAATGTTCTGCAAATATGTTATCAAAGCATTCAAGAGAAAAAAACCGAAAATAGAGGCTAAGTCAAAACATGGACGAATGTATATCAAATAATGCAAATATTTTCTAAGCCTCCACGAACCCAACATGCCAAATTACAGCCACTTCGGGGTATCCCAAAAAATTGACCTACATTCAAAATGCTCTGCAGAAAAGTTTTCAACCCTCCAAGAAAAATACAAATTGTGGGACTATGTCAAAACATTAACTTATATCGAAGATTACAAAAATGTTTTTCACTTCCCACGAACTCCAAATGCCGATTAACAGCCACTTCGTTGGAAAATACTTATGAAACATTCGAAATATCAATAATGGGATGTTGGCATTGTCAAAACAGGGACCTATCGAACAAAAAATATCAAGTACAAATAATTTGACTGCCACTTCGAACACGGAAAACCCTTTTAAATATAGTCGCCAAGTTTTTTTATCCACTACCGGCATTGCATTATGGCTGGGTTTTGTTAGATTTGGATATAGCTTCCATTTGACAAAATATATAAAGTTTCAGTATACTTCATATATCCAAAATCAACTCATAATACATGTCCGAAAGTAGTATGCCACGTTGCTTCAGAGTATTCTCAGCTAAGGAGTAAGCCCACAATTTACAAGAGTGATGATGTTGTCATCAAGAACGCTAAGTCATCCAGATCTTTGCGCTCTGCCCTAATTGCCATGGTATTTCTTAAACACCTGGACGAACACGGAGTCGTCCACAATTTGTCATTAGCAACATCATAGTTCCTGAAGCCTAGTAAGCCTGGCACACGTACACGCCGATGCCACTTCTGTCGCCAATAGCAAAGACACTTGGTGCACTACTCTTCCCATCGATTAGAGACAGTTTTCCAACGAGGATTCCGTAAAATACAAGTAGTGCAACAGCATGGCACATCATATCCACACATATAAGGAGAGCATTGTACCAGAACAGACCGTGCAACCGAACTGTCATGGTGTCACTTGACCTATGGAAGGCCTTCGATACCGTCAACCATCCCAAACTGTTCGAGAACATAAAGACAAACCTCTGGCCGTATTTGGATATTCAACTATATGTGTGGAATTCGGAAACAGGAACACATAGAGTAAAATAGGCAGTTCCTCAAGGTGGAATGATTTCTCCAGAACTGTTCAACCTCTACCATTCTCATATATCAGTGTGACAGTAAATCGTGGATCGTAGTCTGGCGGGTGGAAATATCTTGTGTGAATGAAATCTCGTGACGAGTAGTGTTACCGTTTTGGACACCTTGAAACAAGTTTGGACAAAAAACAAAAAAAAATAATTTGGTCCTATGGTTTTAGGAGGATTCTGAAAATCCTATTTTGTTCCATTTTACGTACGGCGATTGTATTAAAAGCCCAGAAAGACTAGGTCAAGCATTACTGGTAATTCTAAAGTTCACGAAGAAAAAGATCTGTATGTTTATTTGCGGCTGTTGCAGGTTATTTTTGTAATCAGATAAGTCTTCAGTCAAATCGAATGGGAAATATTTTTGTAAAACATATCATCCCTCTGTCTCGAGCCTTTGTCGGTATTTTCGTCCATATTTTCATGAATCGCAAACTAACTTCCACAAAATTAGAGCTTTTTACCTCTAAATTTTCTACAAAATTTTTCCTCTTATGATTTGGGTCCCCAAAAGGGAAGAAGGGATATTCGCATGTTTACATCATCCTTTTCCACTTTTAACCGATCCTTGTTCAGAAAACATTATGAAAAGCTGTCGGATTCTTCTGAAGTTTTTACCAAAAAATATTCCAGGAAGACATATTCGGATTACTAAAATTTTGAACCAGATTTTCACCAACAGAATAAATCTGTATGCATACCATTTGAAAGCTAACAACATTGTCAATCGCATGGAATAAGTTATCTTCTCAGGAGTCAGGTGGATCCCATACTATAACAATAAAACCTGACACGGCCTTATGAATAGACTTCTCCCGTCCAGGAACGTCAGGCGAAATATCCTGTTCTAGAGATAGAGATTTAAACTGAAAATCAACATGCCTATCGGGATGCTCTGATTATAATTCATGCAGATGCAGTCGGCCAGGCAGAAGGCCGTATTAATACTGAACATAGATACCATCCATAGCAACAAATTAGAAACAGCTGACTAGACAGACACAAATAGTCTTAAGCAAGACCTATTAATTAGGTCACCAATCAAGCGAAAGTCATCTGTTTTTTTTTTTCAAGTCTAATGTCCAAAATATTGATTTTGTTTACGTTTTCATAACGGAAGTTACATGTTCAACCGAATTTGCTGTAATTTGCTACCCTGTATTCCTTTTGAATGTCAAATCTCACCACCAGAAATTATCAATATAGATCCTCGTTTTGGTATCGGTATTTGAGAATTTCAAAAATATTTTTCTCGCGTCTTTTTCGGTATGATCAATGTCTTTTCATAACATGACTTTTTTCCAGGGTGTGAAGAATGATCAAAATACGCTCTTTCTCACGAAAGCTCACGGGCGAGAATTTGAATGTTTTCAATTTATCGTAAATGATAAAGTTCCAATGAATGCACAAGCATTTGCATTCTCTTGCGAATGTTCGCATTGTACGGAAAATTCACGAACGATAAAATTTCGCTGCAAGCGTCGTCGATTCATTCTTTCGCGAGCATTTGTTGCTGAAGAATATTCTTTTGAAAAACGCAAAAAACAAATGTTCGGGAATTCTCGCGAGCACTGTTAAAAAAGCCACAAACAAAAATATCATAAAAACACACACAAACAACGAAAGAATGTGTGTGTAGCAGAAAGTGTGTGGAATAACAAAACACATGTCCAACAACTATTGAGTTCACGAACGTTTGTTTTTATTGTAGTTGCCGTTTTGAGCATTCGCGAGAATTCGGGAATGTTTGCTTTCATTCGTGAGAGAATGTCAGAAAGAATTTCAACCACCAAACGAACGTACGCTGTTGTGTGCTCTCACTCGTTTGTTATGTGTGTGCGACCATTCTTTATCGTCATAAATCAGTGTTGGGCAAAATTAAATTGAGAGCAAGTGTGTGCGAGCGTAACTGAGAATTCACCATTAAAAACGACTGACGTAAAGAGAAAGAAAGAGAAAATGTGTTTACCCATCGACCCTCAGTTACGGTAGCGTATATGGGTAAGCATGCCTGTCATAAATTCATTCTTAAAATGAGCACAAAACAAAAAGAATGTATTTTGAATCATTCGCGAGCGAATTTTTGTGCAACCTGTTTTTTTCCTAGGAGCCCCCTTAATTTTAGATATTCTAAATGTCAACCTCATTTTTATATTGACCACTTCGTAGAGAAGGTAACAGAACTAGTGGCAACAATATTCTCCATTTTCGATCTTTACTAAAGATTACAATGTTCAATCTATACTCTTAGTCCAAAGGGGTCAGATAAGGCTGGGTTTTCGGAAATTCGTACCAGAATGGTACGAATAGTAGTAAATGTGGTACCATTTGTATTTGGCGAACCGGTGCAGTGAGAACTCTGGATTGAGGATTGTAGCAAAGGGTTTTATGGACATTCTAACTATAAGTATACAAAAAGTACTAAAATGTACTAAATTTGGTACAATTTCGTAGCATATGAATAGAAAGAGCTAAAAACTTGAAATTTAGAATGCAAATTAGGGTTGAGAAGTAGGGTCGATATAAGAAGAGGGATTTTTTTTTTTTTTTTGGATACATACGAAAAGTACTAAACGATACTAAATTTGGTACAATTTGAATTTGAAGGAATGGATGGAGCTAAAATCCTGATCCGGAGTGTAAGAGGGGTACGTATGAAATTATAGAAATTTTAATTAATGTGTACTAAATGGTACCGGAACTGATAGAGCTGGAACACTGACATTTGAAAAGAAGGTTATTGATGGAGTGTAGGATTGGGAATATGGATGTATTTTTGGAATCCTGAAATATGGACTTAGGGTCACTGTTGGGCTGTAGGATTGGGATGTGTGGGAAGTACTAATTCACCAATGTATATTAAATGGTACCAAATGTGGAATAGAGTGAACAAATAGAGCTAGAATCTTGAAATGTGCAGTTAGGATCACTGTTGGGGTGTAGAATTGAGCTATGTAGGAAGTTTTTGAAATTCGTACAAATGTGTACTAAATTTGGTACAATTTACATTTTGGGTTACCCAATAGAACAGGAATCCTGAAATTTTGAGTTAGGACTACCGTTGGGGTGTAGGATTAGGATATGTAGAAAGTTTTGGAAATTTTGTACAAAATAGTACCAAATGTGGATTTGGATGAACCGATAGAGCTGAAACACTGAAATTTGGAAATAAGGTTACTGTTGGTGTGAACGATGTAGTTTTTGAAATTCAGACTTATGGGTACATAATTGTACTGAATTTGGTAAAACTTGCATTTTGGATGAACTGACTGAGCTTGGATCATGAAATTTGGAATTAGGTTCATTGTAGGGGAGCAGGATAGAACTATATAGAAAATTTTTTTGTACTAAATGGCACCAAATTTGGTCTTGGGTGAATCGATATAGCTAGAATCATGACATTTTGAGTTTGGATCATTGTTGGGGTGTTGTATTGTGGTATGTAGGAAGTTTTGCAAATGTCTACAAATGTGTACTTAATGACACTAAATTTGGTACAATTTGGATTTAGAAATAAGTACTACATGAGTACAAAGAGGGTAATAAATGATATATTTATGTAAAAATCTAGATTTCTGTTGCGGTCAGAATGGGTGGTTGAGATATGGAGGTAGTTTTGGAAATACGTACTATAAGACAACATGGGTACTAAATGTTACTAAAATTTTAATTATGGTCGGTATTGGGTTTTAAATAATTCTCACATTCCCTAACGAAGTAGCGGGCCTATGCTAGTATTTGAATAAAATCGATCATACATTTCTATACTGATTCCATGGCCTAAAACAAACGATCTGACAATATTAAACCGGCTTGATTCCATGTGTACCCTCAAGCGTGTCTATCTTGCTTACTTCGGCATATAAGATACCGTTATACCCTGTAATTATACCCTACACAACTATCGTCATATCTCGACTAGCTGAGTCGATCTAGACATGTGTGTCCGTCCGTCTGTCCATTATATTTTGTAGACACGATACAGGCCACAGTTATGACCAATCTTAACGAAATTTTGCATATAGGATGGGTTCTGGCCAATGAAGACCTCTATTGTTTTTGGTAAAGATCGGTTAATATCTAGGGGATGAAATGGACCAAATACTTAATTTTTATCGGTTTTTCTGGTCGCTCTAGAGGCCGCAATTATGATCCAAACATCGCGAATTTTTACATAGAGAAGGGGATCGGGCCAAAGAATAAGCATGCCTGTTTTGATAAGGATCGGTCAATATTTAGCGGGTCATATGGACCCTGACTTTTGTGTGAAAAATTACAAAATTGGTATTCTATAGCGTATAGATTTACCCCTGAAGGACATAGACCCGAAAAGTTGTTGGTACATCCAAGGGCAGTGGTTGACCTTTAAATTGATACCACTTAAATATTTACAGGTGCTTATGTATTCAGATATTATTTAGTAACCCTTTACCACACTAGAGGGCGGAAATATAGCGCTGATCGCTTTAAAATGTTCCATGAAGTTCCAGTTATGGTCAAGGATAACGCCTACAATTTTCGGTGACGATCATATAATTATATTGTGATGAAGAGGACCGAAAACTTAATTTTTTGTATTTTTTTTTTCGAGTCGATCTATAGGTTCCAATGGGAATAAGAAGATCACAACACAAGGGAAGGGAATCTGGACAAGTAATTTGAAGGGCTGTACTGAACATTAGTAATAGTTGGTCCAGATGGTTCAAAAATCGCGAAATATTGTCCAAGCTTAGAATATTGATCCACAGAAAGTTAGTTGGAAGTTGTGTAGGGTATCACGTGGTCGGCCCCGTCTGACTAGACTGCTCCGCTCACTGGTTTTTAGTTGTACATTTCCGAAAAATATCAATATTCTGACACGAACTTCTGTATCTAGGCGCTCACGGTTATAATTACACACAAAATGGTAAATTGCATTTGCATACTTTAATTATTCCATATATTTACTTTGGCGTTCAAAATTTGTTGACATTGTATGTTCATATTTATGTATTTCAAGTGTGTTGGATTTTCCGACCAACAACCAACCATATGTTTAAATAGCCGTACATTTTTTACAAGTGCTTCTAAATAATCCGCATATGGTACAATATCGGCAAATATATATTTAGCCTAGTTTTGATATTTTGTTTTGTTTCTATTTTTCCATGCCACATTCGATTGCATTGACATTTGTTTTATTTGTAGGAAGAAAAAAAATCAATGGACTAATGTTTCAAGTGGACAAACGAACGACCGACCGACTGAGTGTCTGCCTTATAACCATTACAGCATTATGTTCCCATACATTCCCATACACATACACACGACATACTTTTTGTATGTGAATGTTCCTCTGTGTGTGTGTGTGTGTACACACACAGTTTCTGGACTACTTACCTCTTGGACTTCTTTGCGGCGTGTAATGAAATCACCCAAATGAAATAATTCCATGCCCAATTTATCAGCCCACGAATGAACTCTGAAATAGAAAAGAAATCCATTGAATTGAATATTTTTGGGAAATAATCGAAAAGCAAAAACTGCAGTGAAAATCATCCTTACAGCATATAATTGATTTTTTCAGCCGTCGCCACCAGGTTGACACCATTTTTGGGGCTGAGCACAATCACACAAAGGCACAAAATTTTCCATAAAATTGTGAAATTGAATTTTCTCAGCAACATTTTGCTAGAGAATTAATTTGTATTTCCTAGGAAATTCTTATTTTATTATTATTAAATAACACTGCACAAATGTATAGACATATAAATTAAATTTAATCAAAAAAACTATCCGACACCGATACCAAAGAAAATTTCCGTATCTTTTGCAATTCGTTTTCAACGTTTTTTTTTTCTCTCAATATCATTCACGAATTATCATTGCTCCAGTAATTTCATTTAAAATTTACATCAATATTTATAATTCACTTTAATATTTTCCGAATTTTGAACATATTTTTTTTTTTTTTTTTTTTGTGAAACGTTTGCTGGAATTTTCTTTTCTTTAGTTTTATCCGTTCTGAATTAAAATTTTCTTAGCTGTCAACGAAAATGGACTTTTCATGTATCTATACTGGAGTTTTTTGATAATTCAATCGGAATTACAACGTAGCGATGAGTTCATCATTTGCCTTACATGTATCCAACAGAGACCTCCAGTGCAACGTGGAGTCCATAGTTGCTGAACTCTTCTGGCCGAGTTGTGCGCAGAAGCTGACATTAGCCGACGCATGGCATGTGCATTTGTTTATGTTTACAGTGTTCCAGGAGACACGTGTAGCGGTATTTTGGTGTTAGCCAACAGGTGGTTGTTTTCCTTAGGTTGATGGTGGTGCGGGTGGGTAATCGCGTAAATATAAACACACTTTTGGATTCTGCTCAGTGGCATTGTTTATGTCTGATTTCATTGACCAAACACTGCCGCCGTTATTGTTGTTGGTGTGTTATTCGCGGTTTATATTCCAGTGGAATTCTAGGCCATGAATGGTACCGTACCAATGTTCAACAGTTGGCCACCATTGTGGACTGTTGTTGTCTTTGTTTTTTTTTTCCTTTACTGAACTTGAAAATGTGACATTCATTCATCGCCGGTTGAAGATTCGCTTCGAATGTAGGTCACTGGCACTGCTGTTGTAAAGTGGCAAAGGTGTGTTGGTCTTTATTTTTTTCGCTTTAAATCAGGGCTGTCCACACTAATACATTCAAATTTTGTGATTGTGATTGTTTCGAAATACACACATTTCAAAGTTTTCTAGTAAACTGTGAGAAATATTGTTTTATTTTTTTCTGTTTTCGTTTCGTTTTGGTCCTTTTTTTAAGTGTAAAGTAATTAATTTATTGTTGATGTTGAAATTTCTTGCATACCAAGTGAGCGTTGATTCTTTTATCCAATAAACCTTCAAATTCATTAACATGAATGCAATTATTAGAATTGCTCTATAACAAGAATGAATATAAATATTTGAGAAGAAATTAAAAAAAGAAGTCAAAAATATTGACAAAATGCATTTCATTCAATATAATGGACCGAGTAATCGTTAATAGACCAAAATTAATTTGGATACCATTACAGGCAAAGGAATTACATGCGCCCCATCAGAACAAACGCAAACAAACTTAGATTTATCAGCAAAGTCAAACACTTCCTCATAAACAGCATTATAAACATCAATTCCCCGTACATGGCCGTGTTGGGATACTAATCTCAGTATTTCTTCGTGGCACAGAAGGTCGTCGTCTACCGCACTAACGCATATCAAGAGTTAGGAAATGTCGCCAATATCGGTTGTCTCATCTATACATATAGAAAAATATTTGCACTTCAAAATTATATTTTTAATATTTGTATGGATGAAGTCACTGATAGATTCTGTCCTACGACTGACGGTATTTCGCGACAATGGAATGTCATTTAATAAATTAGAACACTCCTGAGCTTTTTCTCGAAATATATGCAAAACTTCCAGACAGAGTTCTTTGAAAAACATGCCGTCAACAAATGGGCGGCATTGTTTTGCCAATGCCGCAGCATAGGAAGCTTTTATTTGGAGTAATTTGATATTGGAGCTTTCAATATATCTCTCCTCCTCATAACCTAAAGTATACCTTTCATAAAAAGGTTTTAGTAGGTTTAAATCTAGCGAATTCCTTTCCTTGTTAGACAAATTATTGTTATATCCGGAAAAGACACAAAATGTCTCTTAAGATAATACAATTTTGATCGCGACATAGTGCGCTGACAAACCAAACATTCCATTTTCCGAAATAATTTTCGGCAAAAAAAATCATATTTCATATCCCCATTCATTTCGTTCAGTTTACGCACAAAAATTCACAAAGAAAAATCGACAACAGAACCTTCCTCATTGACTTCTCAAAGCAGAATGAATGTAAAATTTGAAATTTGAAATAAAACAAATTTTGTTTCTCTTTTATAATTGTGTTAGTGAGAAATTTGACACACACCGACAGCCCATGGGACCTATTTTGGGCACAGCTGGTGTAGATGTATTTGAAAGTAATGTATTTAAAGCAGCTGTGCCCAAAATAGGTCCCATGGGCTGTCGGTGTGTGTCAAATTTCTCACTAACACAATTATAAAAGAGAAACAAAATTTGTTTTATTTCAAATTTCAAATTTTACATTCATTCTGCTTTGAGAAGTCAATGAGGAAGGTTCTGTTGTCGATTTTTCTTTGTGAATTTTTGTGCGTAAACTGAACGAAATGAATGGGGATATGAAATATGATTTTTTTTGCCGAAAATTATTTCGGAAAATGGAATGTTTGGTTTGTCAGCGCACTATGTCGCGATCAAAATTGTATTATCTTAAGAGACATTTTGTGTCTTTTCCGGATATAACAATAATTTGTCTAACAAGGAAAGGAATTCGCTAGATTTAAACCTACTAAAACCTTTTTATGAAAGGTATACTTTAGGTTATGAGGAGGAGAGATATATTGAAAGCTCCAATATCAAATTACTCCAAATAAAAGCTTCCTATGCTGCGGCATTGGCAAAACAATGCCGCCCATTTGTTGACGGCATGTTTTTCAAAGAACTCTGTCTGGAAGTTTTGCATATATTTCGAGAAAAAGCTCAGGAGTGTTCTAATTTATTAAATGACATTCCATTGTCGCGAAATACCGTCAGTCGTAGGACAGAATCTATCAGTGACTTCATCCATACAAATATTAAAAATATAATTTTGAAGTGCAAATATTTTTCTATATGTATAGATGAGACAACCGATATTGGCGACATTTCCTAACTCTTGATATGCGTTAGTGCGGTAGACGACGACCTTCTGTGCCACGAAGAAATACTGAGATTAGTATCCCAACACGGCCATGTACGGGGAATTGATGTTTATAATGCTGTTTATGAGGAAGTGTTCGACTTTGCTGATAAATCTAAGTTTGTTTGCGTTTGTTCTGATGGGGCGCATGTAATTCCTTTGCCTGTAATGGTATCCAAATTAATTTTGGTCTATTAACGATTACTCGGTCCATTATATTGAATGAAATGCATTTTGTCAATATTTTTGACTTCTTTTTTTAATTTCTTCTCAAATATTTATATTCATTCTTGTTATAGAGCAATTCTAATAATTGCATTCATGTTAATGAATTTGAAGGTTTATTGGATAAAAGAATCAACGCTCACTTGGTATGCAAGAAATTTCAACATCAACAATAAATTAATTACTTTACACTTAAAAAAAGGACCAAAACGAAACGAAAACAGAAAAAAATAAAACAATATTTCTCACAGTTTACTAGAAAACTTTGAAATGTGTGTATTTCGAAACAATCACAATCACAAAATTTGAATGTATTAGTGTGGACAGCCCTGATCTACACTCACACATGCATACATCCGTGTGTGTGGACATATTAAAAGTGGCCAAGTGTGACAGGAAAATGAAATGAGGAATTACATACATTCGTTAGAAGTATTTAATTTTTTTATTCAGAACACTTAGATATACTGCACCTAAGAAATTTAGTGTGAAAATAGAAAATTATGAACAAAATCAACTTTGAAGTGGCCACATAATTAACCCTTTGAGCCCCGAATTTTTTTCCGTGGTCATATAACGTTCCGGAGATTCAAGACATTCTTTCCAAGAAATAAAATTACAATCAAGAAAAGCTAATGGAATATCGGAGAAAAAAGTCACTGAAATTACTCTTTAGGTTGATTTATACAAAAATGACAAAGAATTTTTAGGTTATAATTCGTAAAATTCGAATACGAAGCGATTTAAATAATTTGTACTGTATTTGTACTGTATACACAATACAGTATTTTTCGGTTAATTGACCCTACGGTTAATTGGTTTCCCCGCTTAATTGAACCACATGATGGGGCAAAAAAAATATTGCATATGAAAACACATGTAAATTTCTTCGAATAATTAAACCCTGTTAATTTATTTTCCCCTTTAATTTGTTCAAAATCCATGACATCGAAAATAAATTTCCTCTTATGTTTCACCGGTTAATTGCATTATTATTGAAAAATAATCTGGCGTTTTTATAGAATAGAATCACTTTTTGAGTCGATTTATGCATGCCGTCCGTCTGTTGATGTTAAATTCTAAACAAAGTACAGGTCGCATTTATAATCCGATTTAGATGAAATTTGGTACACAAAATGTATTTGGCCCA
This sequence comes from Musca vetustissima, assembly GCF_032173495.1. Lineage (NCBI taxonomy): Eukaryota > Metazoa > Arthropoda > Insecta > Diptera > Muscidae > Musca > Musca vetustissima. The sequence continues at coordinate 226,374 of NW_026878456.1, read as the reverse complement.
AGGACGAACCCTATTGAAATTGAGAAAAATCGGTTCAAATTTAGATAAAGCTCCTATATATTTTTTTTTCGTCCGATTTTATGTAAATGTTGCACCAAAGCCTCTACATATTTTCGATTTGCACGAAATTTTGCATAGCGTACTGAATTAAGTCTAGCATAACGTGTGTTAAGTTTCGGGGAAATCGGTTCAGATCTCCCATATATTTTTTCTTCCGATTTAATGTAAATGGTGCACCACAGTCCCAATATATCTCTTGATTTGCCTAAATATACATAGATAGATAAAGATCACATATTTCTGTAATTGAACAAACAGTTCAATTAAGTGGGCATCGGATAATTCGTTCCTCGGTTAATTGAACAAAAAATTGTGCAAATTTTGATGTGCAATTAACCGAAAAATACTGTATACACATTTTTCCCTTTTATTTATATTGAAAAGCGCATATCGTGACCAAAAATTTTAATTCTTTAGATTTTACTTTTGATATGTGTCGTCCATAATCAGGTATGTCAAGACCTAATCTAAAAATATAAATGTACCAGATATGTATTAAATATAAACTCTAAAACATTTCATTGTCTCTGTGCAACATTGGGCCTCAAAGGGTTAAACCATTTTGTGCTTTTTACTTTACTGCATTTTTTGAAAATATTAAAAAAACCCCTTAAATTTGTCAAATTAAGTAAACTAAGCACCAATAAAATCGATTACATATATAAAATTAAAAAACTGTAAAGTCTATCGAAATTGGCAACAATTTGTACAGTACACCTAACGTTCGGAAAATCACCTTTAACCCTTTGTGGCCCAATGTTGCCCTCAGGCAATGTTTTAGAGTTCATATTAATTATGTAGCTAGTATATATATATATATATATATATGGATTTTATATGGATTTTATATGTCAAGACCTGATTATTGGCGACACATATCAAAAGAAAAACCAAAAAGAATCAACATTTTTGTAAGTCTGTATTTATACATGTAACTTTTGTAAGCAACTCTGCTGAGTTTTTAGAAGTGAGAAGTATAAAAAGTGAGGATTTCAAAAGAGAAAAAAGTTGCATATAGAAACCCAGGCTAAAGTTCTTAGCATTTCAATATCCTGCCATCAGAATTATTTTTGGTTCTTGTAAAAATGAATATAGAGAATAATTTAAAATGATTTTTCTGTCGATTTTGCATTTGGTTTCCTTTATATTGGTTTTAATTTTTTCCAAAAGAATGTATTGTATCTCCCCAATGCAATTATGTAGCGATATCAAATTTTAGCATATCCTATTTGGAATAGTTGCATTAAATCTGTTAACAGTAATTTGTTCTAAGATTGCGGAAAAAATCGGGGCTCAAAGTGTTAATTAAGATGACCATACGTCCTCTTTTTAAGAGGACCATCACCTATTTTAACTGGATGTCATCTATAAAAGTTATGTCCTCTATCATCCTCTATCATCTATTTCTAAAATCTGTCATCTTTAGTCATATATATATATATATATATATTTATTTTTTTTATTTTTTTTTTTGTCAAGTCGTATACGAAATATTTTGCAGTGCCCTAAATGTTTACTAATTTGTTTATTGCAAAGTGAAAAACCTTTCGAAATATATGGAGAGAAATCTCAAACAATTTCGATTAGATTAGATCTTTTTTTCAAAAAAAAAATGTAGTTATTTCTTGATGTCATCTATTTTCATTTCCAAAATATGATCGCCTTACCTTAATATATAGTCCTGATTTATATTAGGCGAGTTTACTTGCGGCAATTATTATCGTTCCCTTTTGAACCTGCGTCATGCTTCTATACAAGGCAATTCGGTTTCGAAAATATTTCTTTTTTCATTTTATGTCAATAGTTTTTTTTCACATTTAAATAAATATAAAATGTCAACAAATACGACATACACAAAACGAATTGCCAGAAAATTGTCGGTACAAGCAATTTTTTTCCATTTCTATTCCCTTTGCCCCTCTCTCCAGCAAACAAAGACTTGCCGCAAGTAAACTCGCCCAATCTAAATTGAGACATACAAAATAAAAGTGAGAATGTACCAGAAATAGCCAGAATTAATAGAAAACAATAAATAATTTTTAAAATAAATAAATATTTGAAATAAAAACTCCAAAAATTGGAATTAACCTAAAGGATCGATTCGATTTCGAAACCCTTATATCAGGAAATATCGATTTATATTGGCATTTATTATATCAAATCGATTGTTCTAGCACCAGCAGCGTTTTTGATGCTCGGCGTATACCAGCAGACCCCATCTTTAAGCTTGATCAACGAAATGAAATATATATATGAAAAAGTTTTGATGAAATCGGATATTCCATTCGCTCCATATTTCAAAATTTCGAATCTTTGTGGGGAAGGTACTAGAAGGATTAAACCAATAAGTCCCATATTAAAACATTGCACAGGCATAAGTTAATATATTATGTTGTGAAAAGTTCAGTATCAAAAGGAATAGACCGGGACACATCGGTCTAATCCTTTGAATTGAAATTAAATTTTAAAGATATTTGGCATCGAATTCAATTCATGTTTTTAAAGTATTTGATTTTATTCAATGTCGGTTCTCGTTTGGAGATAACCGCCATATAAGAGTTCCGACATATTTTTAGAATTTTTATAATCGAATTCCCATTTGAAGACCGAAAGTGTTGTATTTTAGTTTTCCAGGTCTTCTTGGCAGAAAATTGTTTATATATATTCATATTTTGATATGTTTTGACCCCATATTGAATGTTTGTGAAATGGCATTGTGTGTTCTTACAGCATAAAAACCCATATGCTAGCGTTTTTTTTTCAACATATCTTGTTTTGATAATTCTTTCATCTTCTGAAATTATATTATTGTGCAAACGTTGAGTAATCATGTCAATACTCAAAACGATACTCAACGAAAATTCTATTCGTAAACCTAGCTTCAATCGTAATACATGTATTACGATTCAAAACTTTCGTTACACTGAGAGTGTATGTTTCTACTACCAACTCCTCACCTGATTGTTTCACATATCCACACATTATCAATTGTATTAGAGTTAGTACCTTTACTATTATCTAAACTTAAATTTCTGCACCTACATGTAACATTGTTATATAAGGAATATAATAAAACATTCATACTAATGGTTGTTTAATTTTTACGATATTCAGAAAAAATAATATTGAGATAATAATATTGCTATTTCCACATAATATATTGTAGTTGATTTGGGTCCGCGATGAAAATTACTTTCAAACTTTAACCCGTACAAGAAGACAACCAATATTATAAACGGATGAGTGTACAAATGTTTAATAACACCATGTACTAGTCCATATTGTCTCCAACATTATTTGTTACACTTAATAGCCCAGTTAGGGTTACCACAAGAATCTTCTCCGATAAACACAACATACTATGGATAACATAGGTTAATGGCTGTAACAACAACAAAAATTCATGTTTACATACATTTCTTAACACATACATAAATGTAAAGTACAAATACTTACCGTTATTAGGAGTAACAACAAAAATATAAGCCTTTGTGCCACAACAATAAAAATCGAAAATCCCGTCAATATGCCCAATAGCGTAACTAACGTCAAGACCTCAACTAAACGCACAGCAACAGGCATTATTTGTTTTAATTGCGTTAAATTTAATAATGAAAAAGAAAAACAAAAAATTTTGTATAAATATAAATTTGTGTAAAATAGTTTATTTACAATTTTAAAAACATATATATTGACATATACACTTAACAAAATTTATAAAATATATATGTAGATGGCATATTAACACAGCATGTGTTTCTTATTCAATTTATTTCAATATCTCATATTTGTGCTGATGGAAGAGTATACAGTGCAGAGTATACCTTGACATATACATTTAATAAAATTTAAATATATTGATGGCATATTAACACAGCATGTGTTTCTTTTATTTAGATATTTCAATTTTTTCCATATCTCATATTTGTGCTGATAGAAGAGTATACATTTTATTTCCATTTATTGAAAGACATTCAAAATAATTTCTAAAGCCTTTGCCATGCCCGTAACCTAAAAATGAAAAAGTAAAAGAATTAGTAAAGAAATTTGGAAAAAAATGTACCACATTTATTATTGAGACTGAATGTATTCATGATTTGGTATAATATTCAAAATTGAGGATTTTGTTCCTTTTATTATGATAAATCCCTCAATATTATGCATATAACTCAAAACTTTTATTTTAGTTTTTGCCTGTAAGGGCGGTGATTTTTTTATGATTTGATATATCCCGAAATTTTAGAATGTTTAATATCGAAAATGGAATTCGAATATATGTAATGATTTAGCCAAATGGATTTGTTATAACTGATCCAGAGATTTTACAGAAACCTTATACACTATATATATGATAGTGTCTCGATAAATCTTTTAATACATAACGATAATTCGAGATTAAAATTCACATTTTCTTTTTATTTGTAAATACGACAAACTAACGATTTCGCTATTTTATTGTAATTGATGTTCCTGTAATGAAAGGTTTATGACAACGAAGGAATAGAATAGTAAGAGAAATAATGCTAAGGATACCAATTCCTTTAGCTTAGCAATTAATATACTAAATGTTCCGTAGCAACATTTTCATCATCTACATCATACATCTATACAAACGATGACTGGTATTTTTGACGCTGTACAAACTCTTACATTAGGGCAATTAATTGGTATCTATTAGAGAATCTTAAAAATATAACTGTACAAACGATAGCTGTTTCCATTTAAATTTGAAAATAATTTTATTTATAACCCAAAATGTCTGTATCAAAAACTTGCCGACACACATTTCATTCTAACGTACAGCTTATATTAACTACAAAATAATCACGAAAAATATCTTACAAATGTTTCCGCAGCATAGGTAAATGATTGTTTTATAAGCTCCGTAATTTCATCCAAATCATAGTACTGTAGTACACGAAATACAACCTATAATATAAAACATACATAAATATAGAAATTGAATTTAAAATTAATTCTTTATATCTTCTCACAATTGCTGAAGTTATTAAAAATAGCGGCCATATAATGCTAATAACAAATCTTGTCGTCCACACTATTGTATACCAGAGTATAAGAAACATTGCAATATAAGCAATAAATTTACTTATATCCGACGGAACGGAGATATTCTTGTGTAGCCATTCAAAGATAACTGTGTGTAAAGGCAGATCCTTGCAGCGAAAAAACAAAAGCCATATTAAGAAGGTCAATTACTACAGTAATTTCCTGTATTAATTGAATTAATAACTTACCGTCCAATCTTCAGTCGTAATTTTTTGAATTTTTGTCATTTTACGAAGATTTTTTGTTTATAAATTTTTGTTGCTAAAAATTAAAATAATATTTTTAATTATATTGTTTTGTAATAAATTTATATATTAGCAGAATATAAATATTTGAACACAAAGTGAACACGTAAAATTTCAAATTGAATTCATATTAATTTGTATTTATTTTGATTTGTTTAGATTTAGTCAGCTGTTTAATTGATTATAAAAACAGATGTTTTTTATTAAGAAGTTCACATGATGAAATATTTGTTAACACAAGTTCTGTTCCAGAAACTACGGCAATATACTATCAATCAAATAATTCTTTCGAACTTCTTTTTATAACTTTGAAAAGTTTTACCACTTCTTGAGTACGAGAACATACCAAATGTCAGTGATAATCATTATTATTATATATATATACATTAATCCAATTACTCCTACAATGTTTGGTATTGGTCCACTTTTTATGGTAGCCCCATGATACATGGTATAATAATTACAAGGTAGGGCACAGCTACCAACTGATTACAATTTTTTCTCAAGGTGGCTTGTTCAATCAAATCAAAATACATATTATGTGTATGTGTGTGTATTGTTTTGAATACTATGTCAAATAAATTCAAAATAAATTAAAATATATTCAAGTTTAATTGGAATGAAAATAAAGTTTTTAACACGTTTGTCTGGAAGTAATTACTTTGTTATGGATGAAAAAAACATTTTATGGTATTCCCTACTAGATTTTGGGAAGAAATCATAACCTTTCATTCATTTTTCGCGTTTTTAGTTTTGTGTTGAAAAAATGTCAAATAAACACAAACACTTGTTGCGTATATTTATTTTATTTTTGGCAGAAGAGGCCACACGTGCATAGTTGATTTTTTGTTATTCACCTCAAGCTGCACTACCTTGTATTATTGTACCATGCCATGATACAAGGTAGGGCAACTTGAGTTGAATAAAAAAAAGAACTATGTAAGTGGTGGCTTTTTTTTGCCAAAATATAAAATAAATATACGCATCCAATTGTTGTGTTTGACATTTTTTCAACCCATATCCAACCAGTAAGGAAAGTAGTAAAGTCGGACTGGGCCGGCTATATGATACCCTTCACCACTTTGGGTATATTCTACATATATATCCTAAAAGACGTCGCCTTTTTGAAGGAACTTTGAAATGAAATTGAACGAACTTAAATATGTGATTTTTATCTATATGTAAACCGACTAACACCAATCCCTACACATGTCATTCTGCAACCTATGCTAAATTTTGTAAATCGATTTAAAGTAAAACTTAATCTCAATCAGACACGCATTGATTATTTGGTGTACAATTAACATGAATAAGTCGAAATTATATATGGAAGCTATTCTATAGATATCAGAACCGATTTCAAGGAACTTGCTTGAGATTAATTTATATTAACTTCAGTACGTTGTGTCAATCGGCCTAGCTATGGATCTTTAGTGCAACATTAACACATCATTCTAGACTTAGTTCAGTATACTATACCAAAATCCGTGCAAATCGAAAGATATAGGGTGCACCAATTACCTTAAATCGGACGAAAATATATATGGGAGATATATCTAAATCTGAAACGATTTTCGCGAAACTTTACACACATCATTCTAGACTTAATTCAGTTGGCTATACCAAATTTCGTACAAATCGAAAAATATATAGGGACTTTGGTACACCATTTACATTTAATTGAACGAAAATATATATGGGAGCTATATCTAAATCTAAACCGATTTTCTCGAAACTTTGCACACATCATACTAGACTTATTCGCTATGCCAAAATTCGTGCAAATCGAATGATTTTCAGGCACTTTGGTGCACCATTAACCTAAAATCGGGCGAAACTGTATATCGGACCTGCTAGTGTCCCGAACTTTTTGCAAAATTTCGAATGTACATTTAATCATATAACGGAAATTAAAATGAAGCTTTATGATCATGCAATGTGTCATAGATGAACCTGCTGATAAATTAGCTGAGTCAGACACTGAATGTATCTTATCCCACATGTCCCGAGTCTTTTACTTCGCCAACGAATGTTGCATCAATTCTCACACTCATATATACCGAAAATATATACATATTTTTATTTTTCTTAAATATTTACTCTCTATTTGTTTATTGACAGACTTTTGAAATCAGCCAATAATCAATCAGACCTCTGAGAAAAAATCTGTTCGTAATCATCGCTGGCGTGTAGGTCATGTAGATATTTATGCAGATTTAAAAGATATTTTAATTCACCATAGGGTTTCTATGTTTGATTTTCATAGCGTGTACGAAGTAGTATCTTCTGCTCTTGATTAATTAGCCTGGTTCCATTTAATGTGGTCCCAATATAAGGTATTTTGAAGTCCGTGACCACATTTTCCGACTAAGAGTTAAGAATTGATGTCCATGTATTAGAAAAGCTTTCATATGAATTGACCATCCGTTTTAAATACACTAGATTTATTCTTTGCTTTATACGGTGACAATCATACAAATAAGGTCAATTCCATTTATAACCGTTGGACTTGGTATACGATAAGGTTTTCAGTTTTTGATATCGTTTTTTTTTCTATAAAAGTTTACCAATTTGTTTTCATTAGTTAGTGTATATAATAAGAACTGTTTGTAATCCATGACTAATACCACACACATCTCATTAAAACACATCTTCGTTTATGTTTATAATAATGGCAAATGCCTTTATTTTCACACTCATAGATTGAATTGGATTTCACGTTTTATTATATTTTATAGAAATATCTATTTGTTCATTTAAGTAAATTGCTTTATAATCATAGACACACATACATATTTAAAGATTGTTTTCAATATATATATATAGATATATAAATTTCTCTGTTTCATGAGAAATGTTCTAATAAACATTGTTATGTTAACGGGAGGCTTTGGATATCATGGAAACTCATATAAAATACATACATATACATACATCATTCATCAAATTATCTTGTGTTAAAACCGATATGGTTATCGAAATGTTTGTATCTACAATGTAGATATATTTAAAAAATACTCATATTTTGAATGGATGCTGGCTATAACTACAAATATGAATGTGTGTTTAATTACGAATACAAGATGCAGTTTCTTTTTTGTTTATTTTGTTGGTTTTCAAATATTACATAAATACATAAGCATTAGTATTTATGAACTACTGAATTGAACATAAGAATAAAACGTTATACATACATGATAATGTTTTTTTTTTCAATTACATTTAATTTCAAATAATAGAAAATCGAAAACATTTGTCTGCATGATCGTCAATCAATAATAGTTCAATTAATTCATAGCGCTTCAATTTTCTCTTTTGTAGATTACCAATTATTAACATTTGATTTTTATTTGTATTTTTTGTTTAAGAGTAGTTGATCTTCCTTTTTGGGAATAATTTGGTTAAAATGAAACATAAACAAGTATTTTTTATATATATAATTTACATACCAACTATTGGCTGTCTATTACATAACAATCATATAGAGGAATAAACTCAATGCATATTTGTTTTTCATGTTGTAGGATTGATTTGATTGTTTCTGTTATAGAACAGTGGTCACTTAAAAACTAACAAAAAAAATATATATATATATGTTTGTATGTATATTAAATATAAACTTAAGAATTCATCAAATTACATCGTCTGTGTAAATGGGGAAATAAACAAAAACAAATAGAGTGTAGTGGTCAAGATTGCTGCATATAAACTCTAACATTTTTTTGTTGTCCAAGTATCGACGTTACTATCACTATTTATCCAGACGATATATTTTACGGCAGCCAAAATAGGAAACAAAAACAATCTGAAATGAAAACAAAAAAAATTATGCTTTGTTAATTTATATTCATGGATGATATCGAGAAATTTATACTAGCAATTTAAAAACTATAATAACAATTTAATAATGGTAGTCATTTGTTTCTAATTTGAAAGGAGTCTCTTTTCATTGAGCCATTTTTTTATGTTTGATAATAAAAAAATAGAGTTCCCATACAATTATCCTGGGTTCGATTGATAAGTAATCGAGTTGTTACAGTTTGCAGTCAGGCTTCCTACTACATTCTAACGTAGAATTATCGATACAAAAGCGTTTCGTTGCGTTTCTCATATTTTGTGTATTGTTTGAGATCATCATTAAAGCATTAATACGAGAAATCATCCGTAAATGATTCTTATATGATTATATTGTGGTTATCCTTGATGTGATATTCGATAACCTCCTGTATTTCTCTCCCACTCCAATTACATAAAGCAGAAAGTGCAAGCTACGAACAATGTACTAGATAATGCAGCTCAAGACTGGATGTAAACAGGAACGATGTCCAGGTAACGAACGTCGATCATCTCCAAAGTGAGACCAGGATGATGTCAGTCTCCGATTATGCTATTCACACGATATTGCTCTAGTGCCTGAGCGACTGCGTTCGTGTGAATACTATTCAGACCTGCTTGATAGGCTTCTTGATCTAGAGATTCACGTTTACATCCTTGGACCTCTCACTCTAGATCATGAAGGCTTTTCCTGACGTGCCTGGGACTATGACAACATATAATTGTGTCGATGGACGGGTAAGATCTTCGTCCATTGACACAGTCGTAGTTCTCAGAGCAGCATTCTGGCAGGTCTGGATATTTTTCCACTGCGTATCACTTACATTCGCAAACCACACTGGCGCCGCATAGCTTACCGCTGATCGGCAAATGCTTTATAAGAGGTTTCTTTGTCAGCGCCCTAAGTGCTACCGGCTAGTGACTTGAGGACCTTGTTCTTACTTCTCAGCCAATCGCAAAAAGCAGTGGCTTGCGAAGACGACTTGAAAAGGCAGTGGAACGTTACCCCCGTTATCGTGGGGTAGTTTGTGGTCGGAATCACTTCTTCATCGACAATCACGTTCAGTGGGAGCTTCATTTCAACCATGTGGTGAACAGTGTGGCTTTTGATTTTGTGCCAGATGGAAGAAATTTACGAGATCAGCTATTTAGAAGTTTAACTATTCACATATGTCATCAATAATCGTACAATCATCCGCATACATTACGATCTCTATTTTGTGGAATATCAGAAACGTAGAGGTTAAACTGTTCCGGAGATATGACTCCTCCTTGGGGAACTCCCTGTTTCACTACGGGGTTTAGACTTCCTGTTTCTGAATTTCACATACGACTGGCGTCCACACATATAGTTGATGATCCAACGTTTCAAACATGGTCGGATATTTGTCTTCTCTATATCTTCGAACAGCTTGGCATGGTTTGACGGTACCGAAGGCCTTCGATAGGCCAAGGGATATCATACTTGTTCGGATATAGTAAGGTTCTTAATTAATATCAGGAGCACATTGTTATGGCCTAAGCCAATGGATGAGTACATTTTATCGGGCCATTCCCAATTCTGTTTATTCATTGGTTAAAAGATTTTCCATCTTCATTCCTTGGTTTTCTATCGACATTTTCAGAAAAGAACCTTCGACTACAGTCAATTAGTTACAACGACAACTATTAAAGCTCTTAAATGTGGCAACAATCTCACTTCACATCTAATGAAAGGCTTAACATCACGACTATATCCACATTAACTATATACTGTTTAAATAGTATGCATCCATTTTAAGGACTATTCCCTACATTCAAAATTATATAATAGAATATATTTATGTATAAAACCTAAAATACTTACAATTATGACAATTTGCGAGTATCAATTATCTATCAGCATCTTTTCATCCGTCCATCCTTCCATCTTCCATTACATCCATTAATGCTCTATATGTATTGGTTTTCTACTACCCGCAAATATCTATTTACTTTATTTTTCAATTCAACATTTACTCTCTATTTGTTTATTGACAGACTTTCGATACTGGCCAATAATTCATCAGCCGTCTGAGAAACAACCTGTTCTTGATCATCGCGGGTGCTCAGGTCTTGCAGGCGTTTCTCCAGATTTGAGAGATCTTCTAATTCGCGTTGTTGCTTCGCCATATATCTTAAGATGAGGGCCGTCAACATGCACATATCTTCGAGAATTTTACTGGTTTCCGGTGTTGGATTCTCATAGCGTGTACGAAGTAACCGTAATTTGGCCTCGGCCAATTCTAATGGCGTTTTGCCACTACGATCATACATATGAACACTGGCGCCACCCTGCAGTAGAACACGTACCACCACATTAAAATTATTTGAACTTGCAGATATAACAGCCAAATGGAGTGGAGTGTTGCCCAGAGAATCTACCACATTGGGGTTGGCCCCGAATTTCAATAATTGTTGGACTATTTGTATGTAACCACGGCAGGCGGCCAAATGTAACGGACTGCGTTTGTATTCGTCCGCCGCATTTGGCTGTGCACCAGCCTCCAGTACCTTTGTCAGGAGTTCTATGTTATTGGTACAGGCGGCGTAGCGCAGTTTCCGTCCAGCAGATTCGGCAAAAATATTATTATAGCTGAAGCGCAGTTTGCTCTTGATACAAGTACGGGGACGCATTTTGAAATTGTGACTGCTGGAGGGCAGGGTGCTGGGATGGATAATGCTGGACATATAGTCGGGAGACTGCGACGACGATGAGTTCAGCGGCAGTGGCGGCAAGGTAGGAAATGCAAAATGCTCTTCCGAATTCAAATGGAATGCATTGGGATTGATGGTGGGCCACTCATGTGTATTCGGTGACGATGTTGGTGTGGGCGGCATTATTGGCGGTGGCGGTGTTATCATAATACTCGCACTGGCTGTAACTCCATCATTGCTATCATTACTTGTGTCAACACCTGAGTCATTTGCTGCTGCCATGCCGTGGTCGGCCTCGTCAATAGATTGTGCTGGATTACGGTATTCCTTAATCTTGGACGTTTCGATTTTGTCCTACCGCTCGGCGATTGATTGTTTTTATTTTTATGTGGGGAATAAGAAAAATACCAATCCAAAAAAAACTTTTCGACCCTCGATGAAAGAAAATTTGATTTGTTTTGTGTATTTTGTGTTTTCTTCTCTTCTTCGCTTCCTTGTTTTTTCTATTTATTCATTTTGTTTTTCTCAGCATTCGCAGTCGACAATCGACTAAAAAACAATCAGAATCGATAACATTTGTTTTCTGGTCCGTTTTGAAGTCATTCGCATGTTCTCGTGTGTAGGATTTATTTTGAATACTATTCACAATCGAAAGTAGATTTAATACGATAGTTGGAACAGCAAAATAAAAAAGACAGAATTATAAATGAACATCTCCGAAGTTGGAAGGGAATTGAGAAATGCTGTTGGTACACTAACTGTCAAAAATGTCAAAAATACATTTCAATTTCAATTGAAGATTTTTGTAACTTTTGGTCTGTTCCAGAACTGTGATCTGAAACAGAGCAATAACGTTTGGAGAGTTTTAAATATTACCAAAAAAAATAAGGACATTTAAATAAAGGAAAATGATAAAATATTTTATGCCTGCATTGCAACTCATACATCATACAATTGATACTGTAAGTGCTGCCAAGTTGATTTTGTATTATTAATTTCGCTACATGTCGATAGATGGCACACAATACAAAATTGTATATGTGCCAGTTTATTGTAGATGTCACTTTCGTTTACACATTTTTTTCTTATCCCTTTCCGACCCAGCTAATCAATTGTGAGATCTGGGAATTTTTAAGAGATGGTAGTATAAACATGTGTATGGGTCTGTTGAATAATTTTAATAATAATATTATGTCTGTTCCCGTATGATAAAAATGTTTCCCTTATGATATCGAAGAAAATACTAAAAACTAGTAGATTCTTGCAGTACGGAAACATAACAAATGCTTTGTTATCCCTTTAAGATATAGAAAATTAAAATAAACTAAAACCGAACATAACAAGCCTTAATCTGGAATTCAAAAATTTTCGAAAATTAAAAAATTCAAATCAAAATTTATTAAAACATAAAATGACTTAAAAACAGAAATTAATATGGTGAAAAATACAGTTAATTTCGTAATCATATTAGCCCATTGAAATTTTGAGAAATTGAAGCCAAAATATAAAAACTCGGTTTTTTACTGGAGTTTATTGGGCATGTTCAAAGGTGTCCCACCTGTGTCATTTTACGGAAATTTATAATAATTTTTTGTAGGATATACATATATATGAAAGAAAATACATTAGTTATGTTTGAAATGATTGTTGGAATGCAAAAAAATTGTTTAACGAAATAAAACGATCTCCGAATTCTCTCTGCGCCCTTACAACCAAAAAATTAAAAGTTTACAATGGCACTGCGAAAACATGGTCACCCATGTACATTTTGTCGACAACTCAAAAAGATAGCCAAAGTGGTTTACGCAGATAGAGAAGAAGATTGTCATATACAAAAATGTGGTTACGGGTCGGAAAAATTTTAAACCGAGATTTTAAGAGCGTTGTTCAATGGTGCCCCCCTCTCCCCTACATATTTCTTTGACGATTTTCTATGACGATTTTGAATATGATAAATTGTTGCATGCATATTTTTAACTCAAAAACAAGAGATAAAATGTCATTCCAGATCCTATTGATAACGATGCATGCTCAACCAAATATTGCAACGGTATGTATAAAGGCAATATGGAATATTTAAGCCGAAGTTAATGCAATTTGGAGGTAAAAAAATACATTTTGTGTAAGGAACTGTATCTCCATAAAAAATATTGAAAATGATGGCTATACCACATAGCCAAATTTGCGTAATGAGTCGCTTACCAGCGAAAAACTCTAATAAAAATTATAAAAGAAAAATAATAAAGCTACAAAAAATATTTCTTTCTTTCAAATTTATCGTGTGCATGATTTGAAGACGAAGTAAAGTAGGAGGAGGGCATATCATAATATAATTGGGCACATTAAGAATTAGGGAGATAAAATATCGAAATAAACTAAATAATAATAATAAAATAAAAAGACACACAATTAAGAATTGGATAATAATTAAACTGGGAAAAATTAAATTACAATGGGGCAACACACATTACAACTTAAATTACAATATGGCAACACGAATCTTTTTTTCAACAACCATTTTCGAAAATTCGAATCCGCATCTCGCATATTTTGCTTCTACCTATTCATTCAGAATAAGGCGAGAATGTGAAAGCGAAATATTTCCCTAGCGAATATCCAGAAGCCCATGTTATGAAATTTGACATTCCATTCACTTTTCGCGATACTTTCCTTATTTAACGAAAGATATATAGGGACTTTGGTACACAATTTACCTTAAATAGGACGAAGGTGTATATGGGAGCTATATCTAAATCTGAACCGATTTTCACGAAACTTGGCATAAATCATTCTAGACCTTATTCATTACGCTGTGCCAAATTTCGTGCAAATCGAAAGATATATAGGGGCTTTGGTACACAATTTACCTTAAATCGGACGAAGATATATATGGGAGCTATATCTAAATCTGAACCGATTTTCACGAAACTTGGCATACATCCTTCTAGACCTTATTCATTACGCGCTGTGCCAAATTTCGTGCAAATCGAAAGATATATAGGGACCGTTTACATTAAATCGGACGAAAATATATATGGGAGCTATATCTAAATCTGAACCGATTTTTCCCAATTTCAATAGGGTTCGTCCTTGGGCCAAACAAATGAGCTGTGCCAAATTTCATCCAATTCGGATCATAAATGCGACCTGTACTTTGTTTACAATTTTACATCTACAGACGGACAGACGGACGGACGGACATGCATAAATCGACTCAGAAAGTGATTCTATGCATATTCTCAAAAGGAACCATGGGTCTATCTCGATTATTTTTGCCTGTTACAAACATATGCACAAAGACATAATACCCTGTACCACAGTGTGGTGAATGGTATAATTACCGTTATTTCAATTATTTTTAAATAACTTTTAATAATCAAGGTAATACCCCTGACATATAACACACTTATGCCACTTATATATAACTTATGCCAGCGATTTTTGTTTTAGCCAACAGTTCCTGGTCTCTCTCTTATGGTTGGCTGGTTACGTTTAATTATTATTATTATTTTTTTATTAAATCTGCTTTGGAAATGATAGCTTTCTCTTCTCAAATCCTCCTATAACATTTGAAAATAAAATTGTAAACAATTTACTCATAGAGAGTCTTTATTGTGTCTATTTGTTTTTAACAATACATTTCATCATCATCATTTTTTTAACCTGGTTTTTATATTGGTGTATCCTATGTATGCATGTATTTCGACACTACTATATACTATTGTATGTAATGGTACTTGATACTAATAATACATTTTATGGGCTGGCTAATGGGAGATATTTGTGGATAGTACTTTTTTCGCCATTTCCAAATGTGTTGTATGATGTCCATTATTTTTTATTATTAGAGAAGACATTCATATTGTTGTTATTTTTGTTGTTACTAAGAGTATTTCAGTTTATTGTAATAATACATTTAAAAAAATATTGTAAATAATCTAAAAAAACTTGTTGCTAAAATTATTAGTTTGTCTATAGGTTAAAGGGTTGTTTTGCTTTTATTTGTGAATAATTCGAAAAAGGCAATATATGTTTTTTTGTTATAGTTATTTTAATATGTATGTAAAAAAATAAAGAATTTCATTTTTTTCGTTTTGATAAACACACAGCTGTAATTTATGTTATTTTATGCAAGAAGTTTCTTGTGGTTTTTTGTTTTCTTTTAAATAAACACATAATAAATAGTTATTGTATTTATAAATATACATTCTATATAAATCACAAGTACTTGGATTTTCAAAATATATATATAAAATCAAGTGAGACATTGTAAATAAAAACAAAAAATCTTTGGAGATTTAAAAATGAAAGATGTTTGCATGACGCCAGGTGAAAACTTATAGAAGACAAATAAATTGAAATTGGTATGGAATTTCTTCATAGACAACAAGTTGTTTCAATGTTGTTGTTCCAATATGTATATATGTATGTCATATTAGTCGGTTGTTTTTATTTTGTAACAATACAAATAACTCATAACCGGTATGTAGTTACTTGAAATGAGATATACGGACCCATCGCAGGCTTATTATTGCATCAAAGAAACATTTTCGAATGTTAAGATGATCGTTAGATGCTCGTTTATCAGTTCTTTATATGCAGTATACCGCCACCAAAATTATGTTTTCAATATATAAATGATTTATTTTCATTTTTGGGTTTTTGTTGTTGGTTTGTATATATAATGTAATAACAATGAGTATGTGTGGTTGTTGTTGTTGGTTTGTGTATCTACGTCAAAAATATAAATAAAATATTTATCATCACAGGATCGATAAAAAAAGAATCGTGTAATTTTGTTTGTATGTATTTTGTTGTAATTTAAATTGTTGTTAATGGTGCTATTGTTGCGGATGAGGCAATCAAATTGTTAGTTGCCTGCTGCAATATGTTGTTGTCTCCACTGGATTCAACGTCATCATTGTCATCTATTTCTGCGGCCGTAAATGAATATTGGGTTGCTGCACTGCAACTAAATGTTTGTCATTGACGCGGCTGAATTGTCGGTCCTTGCTCTCGGTAGGTCTTCAATTTTGTTTCGATTGCCTGCAAAAGAGAACAAATGTATAAATTGTATTAAATGGTGAAGAAGATATTTATTTATTTTATTTATTAAAGATTCATATACAATACTAAGCCTTCAGTGGCCAATTTAGTGTATCTCATGACAATTAAAACCAGAGTTATATTATACAAATAAAAAAAAACTATGTAACTACATTAATTTTCAAATTAAATTTTAACATGCGAATAAAAAAAATCAAAATGAAAGATAAGAAGAAGGTATCCGGTGGTGTGAGTGTTAAAAAAACACAATCATATAGTACGTTTACATTGTACTGGATTTCGTTAAACCAGTAGGTTTAAATCAATTACAATGCATATATGTCAAATAAATCTTCATTAGGTAGGTTAACCTGGTAAAAAGTTGTAGTGTATATGCTGTTATACTTTCCAATTTCTATGTTAAATTTGTAAAAAAAAGTATACTGATTGATATAGTTGTACATGTAAAACAAAAGTTTTTATACCCATCAGATAAAAGTATATCATTCGGGATAACGACATTTGGAATGTTGACTGTGGCGTTTGTCAAGTCTACTTTCAACAGAATACAAGTCCAATAGTGTTATAACCGGTTTAAGGAAGGCCAAAAGGTTATCATGACGCCGATCGTCCTGGTCATTTAAGCACATCAACGACCCATTTTCGATTTCAAATTCAATCAACAATTTTCAAGAAGATTGAAAGAAGAAAATAAATTGACAATCAGCCTTATTCTGGATATTCGCTAGGGAGAGATCTCGTTTGTGAAAATGTTTTTGCTTTCACATTCTCGCCTGATTCTGAATGAATAGGGAGAAGCAAAAAATACGAGATGCGGATTCCAATTTTTGAAAATTGTGGTTAAAAAAAAGATTTGTGTTGCCTTATTGTAATTTAAGTTGTAATGTGTGTTGCCCCCACTGTAATTTAATTTGGTAATATTTTTCAATATTTTATTTATTGTTT
Organism: Musca vetustissima; assembly: GCF_032173495.1. NCBI lineage: Eukaryota > Metazoa > Arthropoda > Insecta > Diptera > Muscidae > Musca > Musca vetustissima. The sequence goes on along the minus strand of NW_026878456.1, from coordinate 208,480 downwards.
TTTTTTTTTTTAATTTTTACTTTTTGTTGTTGTTTAAACTTTACGGGGCGTACCAAGGCACATATATTAGGTAGTCGCATCGTCGAATTACTACAACAAAGCAACTTTTTTGGGAACATAATATGTCAAAATTTGTAAACAAGGCAAATAAAATTCAATTCGCCTTGACATTTCAAAATTTAGGCAAATTTGATTCAACCAATCAGAACAAAATGTTTTAATACCCTACACACCTATGTTAAAACTATGTGTTGCCTCAAGAGTTTGTAGCTGCACTATTCGTAGACTCAAATTTTTGTATATCGTTTATCATATGTCCGTTTGTCAATTATAATTTGTAATCTGATTATCATGATCCAAATCAAATGGCGATTGAAAAAATTATCTTCTGAAAACACAACATTAGCACTATTTTGAATAAACAGTTCAGTATGTGTCGGCATCTTTCAATAATTTCCCTTGATGAATTCTGGAAATTTTGTATGTATATACGGTTCTGACATAAGTCTACTTCTATTGGTTTTGGTAGTGTCCGGTTTATGTTTAGAGGCCACAATTATAACCCAAACCCAGGAAATTACGAAGATGGGGATCTGGCCTACGAATTAATATCAGTGTTTTCATAATAATCGTTCAATATTTAGGGCGTCAAATATATTTTATTTGAAAAATCGCTAACTTTGAATTGTATGTTCTAAAAGATATAGATCAAAGACTGCAATTGTATTAATGTATGTACACAGAGGTGGTATTTACACACACTCCAATATCGGGTCGATCGCTATGAGGCGCATAAAGTTCAAAGATGTCACAAATCCTTAGTTCATATACCATATATTCATGTTCATGTGGAGAAGTTCCATATAGTGTCAATTTTCAAATGTTTTACTCCCTCCATCATAAAGTGGAGTTTATATTCCATTTGTCACAGCCCTTTCGTTCAGACTCATTTCTTGTAGCTTGGGCATGTTACAGTTCAAACTACAAGAAATGAGTCGTGCATCTACATACTCGTGAGGCAATCCATACTTTTAACATAGATGTGTAGGTTGGAATAAAATCACGAAACTTCAATTTTATTTACAAAAAAAATTAATTAATTTTTAAGGCGAATTAAAAATGACAACAATTTGTTTTGACATTCAATGTTACAATCAACTGGGTCGATGCGACTACCTAATACATCTACCTTGGGGGCGTACATAAAAATTCAACTTCTCCACTTTTGCAAAATGTTGTGTACGCCCGTATTACCCAAAAACGTCGAATCAATATCTTCAAGCGAATAATACAAACCGTAAAACAAAATTGAAAAATTATTATATTAATCCAAATATTTTATGTTCACATTCGAAATTTCACATTTTCTGAATGTTTTGTTTTTATTTTCAACAAAAGAAGAAAAAAAACAAAAAACACGTTCTGTCAGAGTTGAAATTGTTCAACTTTATTTAAGATTGCAAATAAAAGAACATTTTTATGATGGCAAAAATCCGTTCAATGCGTTTGTCAAAGACACAACGAATAATGGGAAGAAATCTGCAATTGAATTAAATTAATTCGCAGTTTATTATTTCACTACATAATTGTGCGAATTTATATTTAATTTCGATATGTTATCTCCCCAAATTCTTAAAGTGGCCAATTATTTTATTATTCGAATAAAACAAAACGTAAAACAAAATTGAAAAATTATTATATTAATCCAAATATTTTATGTTCACATTCGAAATTTCATATTTTCTGAATGTTTTGTTTTTATTTTCAACAAAAGAAGAAAAAAAAACAAAAAACACGTTCTGTCAAAGTTGAAATTGTTCAACTTTATTTAAGATTGCAAATAAAAGAACATTTTTATGATGGCAAAAATCCGTTCAATGCGTTTGTCAAAGACACAACGAATAATGGGAAGAAATCTGCAATTGAATTAAATTAATTCGCAGTTTATTATTTCACTACATAATTGTGCGAATTTTTATTTAATTTCGATATGTTATCTCCCCAAATTCTTAAAGTGGCCAATTATTTTATTTTCCTTCTCATTTATTTCATCTTTCAAATCATGTACACGATAAAATTGTCCCTTTGGGCTAGATTCTCGTTTATGAAATAAAAATTGAAATTTGAAAGAAAAAATATTTTTTTGTAGCGGATCATCAGGCAAATTTGGCTATGTGGTTTTTCCATAATTTTTAATATTTTTTTCTGGAGAGGATTTGCATATAATATTCAAAATCGTCATAGAATAAATATTGTGTACATATTTTTCATAAACTTATTATATACTTATATTTCTATAGTTAGCTCCCTTTAAATTTATTAGCGAAAAATTTCGCACAAAACTACAAAACTAACTAGTTTTTCCCAAAGTGGATCCATTTCGCTTTCGAACTTGATTCAGAATAAGGGGAAAGTGAAAATGCAAATAAAACTCGCTGCGAGTTTTTGTTTCGAATAACAGAATACAAGTCCAATTGTAGTATAACCGGTTTAAGGAAGATATTGACCGATTAAATTTATTCTAGTTTACACGATAGCTTTGTAGGTCCAGAACAACGTGTAAAATATCTGATTGGATCAATAGTTTTTGAGGTATCGTGCCCGTCATTCGCAAAAACACTGTTTTGAGAAAAACGCGTTTAAAGTTTGAGAAGCACTTCTGGCGTCGCTTGATGCTGACACAATTAATCGGCTATATCTTCAGGAGTATTTGAGATTTTCACGTTATTTGGAAGATGTAGATTAAAATTAAATAAAAATAAAAAACAACAATAAAAATTAAAGTATTTTATAGAAAAATCAATAAATAAAATATTGAAAAATATTATAAAATTAGTTTACAATGGGTAATGGATAAATTTCAATATAAAAACACGTATCATTTTTAATTATTCCATTATCGAAAAATTTAAACTCTTGATCTTCCTTCTTCCCGTTCCAGGAAATCCAACTTATTATTTTTTTCATCCACTGTGTATTTCTTTAGCCCAGTTTCTAAATCTAACAGTAAAAAATATGTTTTATGGAAAATAAACATGGTTCATGAAAGTAAAATATTTTTGAATAAAAGATACTTCTTTGTAGCTGAGCCCCAATTACAGAAGTCGGATAAGTTTAATGAATTATTTAAAAAGCTTAAAAAGTGTATATTTCTGCAGCACCTGACTGGATTCCAGTTCAAATTATCTAAAAGCATCATATTTTTGGGATATTAAAAAATAATTAGAAACAAATAAACAAAACAACGAACAAAAAAACGAATAATGTATACAAAAATAAATACATGTATTTATTAAAATAGAAATAATTAAGATATACATATTTAATTTTGTAAAATAAAGTAAAACTATACTTAAATTAAATACACATAAAAAAAAACTAAACACAAAAAACTATTAAATACTATCTAAGACTATATCCACGGTTTGTCATAGCATCAGTCCTTTCGAAAGAAATTTTGTAGGTAATCTCATCTATATATCTCTTTTTCATTATTCTTTTTTTTCTTTTCTCACAATTATCGTGGATCACTTTGTACCTCGTTTATCGAATGCGATGACGTTCTCATATTGGTGACAAAAAAATTATTATTGGCACTCATACGTTCGGCGAAACGTTTAAAAATATTTGTGCCGAAATTCAAACTTGTATTACTGCGACTGGCTGAACGTCTCAGTAAAACGTTATTGTTGTCCGTAGAATCCTCACTTGCATTTGGTAGGCTATTACAATTTAAAGTGTCTATCGATTTTTGGGATGTTCGGTTGTCCACCAGGCTAGTGGCATTTGTTACCAAATCACTTGGTATACGACGTTCACATATACAACGAAATCGTTCACACTGATGACACAAAAGTGCTTTATCCAACTGAAATATAGTTTATAACGGAATGACATACACACATATATAACACAAATATATATAGTTTTTTACTAAAATGTTCATAGGTTAATTAGTTAGACTTCGTAGTTTTGAGAATTTCCAATGGTTGAAATTGTGTTAGTGTATTCATAAAAAGAGTTTGTTTTGAGTACAATGCAATATGAATTAGAAAAATAAAAAACAAATAAAGAAAAAATTGTTCAATATATTTTTATATTATACAAATACAGGTCGGTGGTTTGCTTTAGGGATTTGTTTTATAGATTACATGGGGATTCCTAGTTACCATTTCTACTCTGCCAAATTTCTCGAGTAAAAAGTTTACAAAGAGAGCGCCATTTTTTTGTGTTCTCTTAAATTTGGTTCAATGAATTGCTGTTTTTGTAATTAAAGAAAAATCCTTCTTTTCGATTCGAATCTCCAAATTCCAACACAATTAGAAAGACTACATATCTAACTCTGGTATGAACTAGGATTATTGGCTTCCCTCGAAAATCAACAAAAATTGCCTATTTTCGACCAACAAATAGGGAAGTCTTCACCGATTGTATTTATCCTAGTTCATATGTATGTCCAGAATAACGTGTTAAAGTTTGGAACCGATTGGATCAAATGTTTTTGAGTTATCATGCACGGCAATCATAAAAACACTGTTTCAAGAAAAAGGTATTTAAAGTTGCTTAATGATGACGCAATAAATCGGCTATATCTTTAAGAGTTGTTGAGATTTTCACTTGCGATTTTATTGAGACATTCTTGTGAAGTTGTAGGTTCATATAAAATAAAGATTGGTCAGCTAAGTACTTCGCTTTGTTACAAGAGACATTTGGGTATGAAGAGTTTTTTGTATAGAAGCAATAGCTTCTGGGGAGAATATCCCAAGAAAAAACTAAGGAACTGATGAGGATCGGTGGCGTGATCCGAAACTATAGTCTTCCCTGCCTTACCCCTCGGCAAACAATGCCATACATTCCCCACTAATAAATAGTTGTTTTTTTATATAAAAACAACAAACTGGGATTCAGCCTGACTATTTTGCAAAAACAAAATAAAGATTAAATAATTTATTGAAACCGATAATGGGAGAAGTTCACCTTAAACAAATTTGATGGGGTTTCTTTAAAGATGACTACAAGAACTCAAATTTAACTACGTTTACAGTGTCAATGACATCATTATTTATAATTTCAGTTCAAATGATACACCAAATTTAAAGCAATGGACATGTCACTGTCGGATGTCAAAGTTATATCTGTTATAATTTGTGTATGAAATATTTATAATGAACTTCTTCAAACAGCAGGGATTATGATGTATTTGGATGTGCTGAATGACAATTGGATAAATGTAGCTGCAATAATGAATATATTGTAGAGAAAAAGTGAAAAAAATTTTAATGAAGGTTAAACAAACAAATAAGAACCGAATATGGATTATTTCAAAATGAAACATTTTTTAAATGAAATTGTTATTAAATAGAAAATCATTCGAGTGGTCGTCGCACAATTTGATGCTCATATTACTTTCATTGCTATACCACGGCAGATATAAATTGAGAGAGAATACGAGTGGTTTGTTTTGAGGAAAACGTAAAGGGCTGAGCAACACTGATATAAAGCGTGGAAAACACAGACATAGGAGAATGCTCTTTGTAAAGAAACTAGTTAGAAAGTATCAGTCGGTTTTGGCGACAGATTTACTATTATTTTGACTATTATTTATTATGACCAATCAGGGTATATACCCTTTGCTACAAAAATAATGAGCCTAGTCGAAATATTGGTTTTAGATCCCATTTTTTCTTTGGGCCAAATCTGTTTCAGAAAATTTGGAGTCGATTTACAAGGGTTCGTCCATATGTCTGTCTTGCCGTCTGGTGCGCACGACAACTCTCGTGTCCACTCCTTCTGGTATGTGCAGAATTAGGCACATCGTAACTTTTCCTTCAAACTAAAATTAGGTTCGAAGATGGGGAGAATCGGTCCACTCCTTCTGTCTGGTATCACCCCCACAAAATTGTATTGAAAATGTATTAATAATATGCGAACAGAGCATCCAATTCAAGCCAACCATTGGACAACCTAATATTTTAATCATGCCTGTATATTGAAGAGAGATGGGACCGATAAGTCCCCTCCTTCAAGTACCTTCCCCACAAAGGGTCAAAAGTTTGAAAATGTGAATTTAATAACAATGTTATGTATTCCTTTCAAAATTAATTAAAGTTGAAAAATGGGACCCATCGGTAAATTCCTAATTATATAATATCAGGCGATCGGACTATCCGATTTGAACTAAACTTTGCACAACTTAATCTGCTTCATTCTGGATATTCGCTAGGGAGAGATCTCGCTTGTGAACATTTTTTCGCTTTCACATTCTCACCTTATTCTGAATGAGTAGGGAGAAGCAAAAAATGCGATATGCTGATTCGAATTTTCGAAAATGGTGGATGGAAAAAGATTCGTGTTGCCATTGTAATTTAATTTTGTAATATTTTTCAATATTTTATTTAATGATTTTTTTTAATTGTTACTTTTTTGTTATTTAAACTTTGTAAAAAAATAAAAGTGAAATATGAAGAAACCGATTTAAAACTGTTTTGTAATTAAAAGAAAATATATTAAAGTTTGAAAATATGGCAACATAGAACGGCATGTGAAACAGCTGTTTATTGTTTGGATGCAATTTGGTGCAACAAATAAAATAACATTTTCTATTATGGCAAAAACCGCATTGAACGATGTCAAAGACACAACAAATAATAGGAAGAAATCTCCGATTGAATAAATTAGTTGGTAATGTATTATTTCACTACATAATTGTGTGCCTTTTTATTTAATTTCGATATTTATCCCCCAAATTCTTAAAGAGACCAATTATTTTATGATATGCTCCCCCTCCTTTATTTCGTCTTTCAAATCATGCACACCATAAATTTGAAAGAAAAAATATTTTTTTGTAATTATAGTTTTCATAATTTTTAATATTTTTCTGGAGAGACAGATCCTCACACAAAATGTATTTTTTCCGCCTCCAAATTGCATCAAACTCGGCTTAAATATTCCTTATTGCCTTTATACATTCCGTGGCAATATTTAGCATACAACCATTTATAATAAACAAAAATTGTCATAGAATAAGTATTGTGGAGACATTTTTCATAAAAATATTTAATACTTATATTTTAGTAGTCAAATTTAAATTTATTAGCGTAAAATTTCGCTAATTTTTCCCAAAAGAGGTTCTTTTTTTGCCTTCGCGCTTAATTCAGAGTAAGGGGAAAGTGAAAATGCGAAAAAATTGCGATGAATTTATGTCCAGAGTAAGGTTGGTGGGTAAGGTCTTTCATTTCTTTCATTGATTATTTAGATTTTTTCATTGTTTTCAAATTGGATAAAACACTTTGTAATCGATTTTTGGTTAGCACGAATAGTTCATATACAATCGGACATGCATAGACAAATTAAAAAATAAAATACAAAATATACTATATCAAATTTCAACACCACACACCAATTATACAAATAAGGAAATTAAAAACAACAACACAACTAAATAGATTGTCAGAAAACATAATCCATCTACTTACATTGATTTTTCTGAGCATATCGGCAACAATATTTAATGCAGTTGTACGTGAAGAAGCGGTCATTGCTGCATTGCCATTAAGTAAATTATCCGGATCGACAAATGGTTTTCCTAAACAAAAAAATATAACAGAAAACACACATAATTACCAATTAAGAAAATTTCAGGAGGTTATTTTTTTAAACAAAACACAAATACAAATGAAGCTAGAAGCTAGTGATGAGTTTCTATTATAGGATAAATAAATATATTAAACAGTAGGTAGGCATGGATAGAAAATATAGTTTTACAAAAATCAAATCAAAAGGGGGACACCACACACAACAACACATTACAATTTCAAATAGGATTACACTAAACTCGATTTATAGCCTTAACTTCTAGATGAAACTCTTTCATTTTTTATATTGATGATATGTATTTTTTTTAATTTATTTGATGATGATTATGGACGTGATGTATCTTTACAATTATTCTTACAATAGTTTATACAAGAAAATAAATAAAACAAAATATTTCATTAACTTAAAACGAAACATAAATAGCTTTTGGTTCACTAATAAAAAAATACAAATGTTTCTATAATGATTTCGAGTATAATTTCTAGGCAAATTAAAATGCGGAAATGATGCATAACATTACCAATTGCCAGCTTTTGAATTTCAATTATAAAAAGAATATATAATTATTTTTTATAGAAATGGAATCTTGTATAAAACATTTTAAATGTCTATTTTTGTATTTAAAGTGTTATGGTTTTACAAGTAAAAGATCGGTTAATTGCCGACAAGAAATATTCTGAACTAAACATTAGTTAATTGATGAGTGTATACAAAGAACAAAAACAAAGTGACTCAATTTTCAACACTAATCCATCAAAAATTGTGAGTATTGGAAATAATAAATTAATTTCAATAAAAAAATACAAAAAATATTAATTTAAGATTTTTACATTTTATGAGCACAAGAAACACTGACATTTAATGTCATATTCTTTTAATATTAGATTGCTTTTAAGTGTTTAGTTCAGAATATCTTATTACATATAAATATGACAAAAGTTGTATATAGTAAAATGAAAATACATATTTCAATTGCATAAAAAATACATACAAAAATAATAACAATATGATTACCATGAATATGAATGTACATACATGGAAAATGTGACAATATATAAATAAAAACGCATTTACAATGGATTATTAACAATTTTGTTCATGGAACCAAAGACGTAAATTTTTAAAGCTAAATGTTTGAATATTTTGTTTCTCTTTGGTTCACAGCTTTTTTTTAATGGCTACATAATGCAATTCTTATACTCTGTTTTAGTGGTGTTGTTGTGCAGGTCCCTAATGACTTTTGTTATAGCTAAATACAAGGCATAAAATGTAGCAATATGCACGAATTTAATTAATCACGATTTCGATATTTTTTGGTTAATTTTAGAACACCTTGCGTTTTCTTTAACGAACGACATATCTTACTTTTCAATGAACGCTGTTGTAGCTGATATTCATTTATGTTTGCTGTCTGTGGATTTGTTGTATTGTTGGTATTGTTTATTAAAACATTATTGGCTGATGTAGCTGATGTGGCCATTTCACTATGTGACATAATATCACCATTTATACCATTGGGTGTATTCAGTTCCGATGCCGGACTGAGGCCATTTTGTTGTGTGCCATTGGGTGTGGTATAACGGGTTTTCACATTAAGTTCTTGTTTAAGATCTAAACAAAAAGGCAGATATTAAGAATACCGTTATTTTTGTTGTATATGTGACGCTTTGATCTTTTTTTATACATACCTCTTGTTTCATCCATTAACCGCTGTAATTTTTCCTGTAAAACTTCTTTCTCATCAACTTCCATTTCGAGCAGGGCATTCTTTTCATAAGCTTTATCCAACATTCTTTCGAAGTCGACAATGCTTTCATTTAGAATGCGATGTGCCCTTTCTAGGTCGTCGTTTTTCTGTTCCAATTGGCGCAGGTAATCTTTCATTGAGTCTCGTTCTAGCTTTACATTTTCCAATTGTTTTTCAACATTGGCAAATTCTATATTATGTGATTCGAGTTTACGCTACAAGGGAATAGGATAACATTATTAATAATGCATATAAAAACTAAGAGGAAAATATTTTAAATACTTTATATGGAATATTATAAATTTTCAATTAAAATAATAAAATTCTATGTCGATAGAGATCAAAGTATTCAGGGCAGTGTTTAAAAAGGGACACTTTCATTTCTACTGGTGGTAGAATGTTTAGTATTGAAAATTGCATATTTGAAGCCATGTTTTTGTAGAACCCTGATGTAACCCAACCGGCTAAATACCAAAAATTGTAGTAATAAATACCGATAACATGGCAATGCAAATAAGGGGAGTTCTTCGATCCCACTGGAGTCTGTGTACTGTTGTTTTTATATTAGAAAGCAAAATTTCGAGGTTTGGTTCTGTTTTTTTTTTTTTTTTTTTTGAACATATCGATTTTCTTTTCCGTTCACGGATCGTTATGAAATGATACCACCTTGATTACAACGATAGCATATTTACGTAGCAAAGTTCCACGAAGTCTCTTGAATTTTCCAAGGCCATTTGAATTAATTACAGTCGGAAATTTTGTTAATTGAAACAAAAAATTTTGAACTAATATTTCGGGTGAGTTTTCAAATACTTTTCTTCGCTTAAAAGAAAAACCGGTTAATTGAAAATCTGTATAAGAGAAAGACTTTTTAGTTGCAAAAACGCAAATATATATGACACGAGCACCGTTTAAGACAAAAATATCATTTTTGTAAGCGCAACGAAATTCATTACAATTTTTATGTGCAACCCTAAAATTATGCTGCACATTTTCCAAAAAAGTTATTTTTTAAATTTCACGATATTGATTGAAAACTTCGTTTAAGCGCAACGAGTTTTGCTTATCCGAAGTTCGTTTAATTGAAAAGCCTGCTTAAGAGAAAAAATTCTGAAATTATGCTTTTTCGCTTAACCGATTTCGACTGTAACTCTATATGGATTTAAATTCAAAACGGCTGAAGTCCTAATAACAAAAATTTAATAATTTCTGTGGAACGGTCAATATATCCTTTGATATCGGCCTCCAAAAATTCCTATAGGACACTTATGTAGACAGAATCTCCTTTAAGTAGATTAGATTTTGTGTTGGCCTGACTTTGGACGTGTATTTAAAACTTTCTCCTATGGACAAATGCCAAAAACCATTACGCGACAACATCTCCTTTCAAATGTGCGACCTTCGGTCGGGATATTGACACTTTCTCCTATGAGCAGATACCAACACCGATTACGCGATAAAATCTAATTTTAAACAGAATGGGTTTTATGAAGCATCTGCTTACGGTGGGGATTTATGCCTTTTTGCTATCAGCACTTCGACCGCTTCAAATTTATAATCCCAAAAAATTATCCAATACCTTTAAACTAGGTTTAAGCCAAACTATTGTATTCGTATTGAGTAGCCTTGAGAACATACAAAGCATTAATGTAGTGTAGTGGTCTCCCATAAGACTACTGTATGAGCGTACTCAAAGTCATTCAATTTGTATATAAAAATTGATAAAAATATAACTCCATCAAACTATTCCTATACCTAATCATTGACTAAAATTTAATTTCAATAGCTTTTGAAAAAGAATAATGTCCAACATTGAGCACTTACTTTAAGTGATTCATTTTCTTTTTCCAATGAGGTTAACTTAAACCTGAGATCTTTTATTGTTGCTGTTTTCTGATCAATTGTAGCATCCATTTCGGCTTCCATTTCCCGAGATTGTTCTACGTATTCGTCATACTCTTGCTTAACATCTGTCCACCTGTTGAAAAAAAAAACAAAACACATAAAAACAAAATTCAAACAATAGGATTACAAAATGAATTAAAGTTTTCAAATAATCGCACAACACTTACTCTTTGTGGTAGAGTTTAGCTCTTTCCTTCCAGTAACGACATTCATCTTCAACACTATTGAATAGAGGGGGGGACTCCATCATTGTTGCACTGTTTATATGTTGCAGGTATTGCTCACGGTAAATATTTATGTGCCGCCTATTTTATGTAGGGTTGGTACATCAATCGGTGGTGGTGGGTTGTGTGGTCGTTCGATCGTTCGAAGGATACAGTAAACTCTTACAATCAAGAGTTCAGTGAGCAAAAGTTTCGTTTTAGTTATTGTTTTTTGTTTTGTATTATCCACGATAGTTTTTTTTTTTTGGTATGTCAGGGAATAGGTCGGATTTATCTTTATTAGTCAATTTTATTATTTCTTTCAAGATTCACAGAATTCACTGAAAAAATTGCTTAAAGATATCTGAAAGTTTATAGTGCCTTTTTGCTGGTTTGTTTGTCTTTTTTCCTTTCCCTGTATACTTTCTTTAATAGTTGTTACTAACGTAGTCGTCGTTCGTTTCGCTCTTGCGTCTTTTTTCTGTTGTCTGTGAAGAAAAAAAAAACAAAAGAAATCTTAAATTATCACTTCTATGTTGTTGTTGTAGCTCGCACTGTTGACTGAGCGAAGTTGTCATTTGTTGTCTGTCGCACTTTGTTTTTTGTGTGAAAAATCAATTCCCAGAGTTTTGTTGGTGGTAAGAAACTTGGAGAATCCCACACATCCACATTTCTCCTGGTTTTTCATTTCAGCCATACAGCTGCCCCTTTCCACTCATGCATGCGTTATGGTTATCTTTTTATCTTCTTGTGCTATTGTCCAATTTGTTTATTTGTTCACAATTGATTTTATTTTCATCTACTTCCTATTGTTTGTTCATAGACACAAAACTGTCAATAGAAAAAAAAACTTGTCTACGGACAGAAACCAACTTCTTCTTCTCCAAGGCAAAATGAAATCATCACTTTGTGGGAGTATTTTCCGGAATTCGTACGGCAGACCGTAAACCACTTATCGCATAATTTTTTCCGCACATAAGAATATGAAAAATGTCAAACTTACTTTTTCCAATAGCTTTTACGTTTCTCTTTATATTTTGTAAAAATCTGTTAAATAAAAAAAATAGAACGAAACTATTATTGTGTTTGGTATGGAGAAAACACAGTTGTATAATTGTGCATTAACTTAAAAAATGCCTACAGGGATGTAATAAGGCTTTTCAAATTGTCAAAGTCTAACTCCAATAAAAGCGTCAGACGGCTGGGGAATTTCCTTGAATTAAAGTACATTTACATATACAATTTTAAATCAACTCGTTTAAAGCCTTTTGCACACGAGACATCAATGTCGTATGTACTCTGAATTTTAACATATCTGAGTACTGTACACATCGTGTGCCTCAACCGAAAAATTGCATTTGTTAAAACGATATGACAACACATATGTAATTTTTTCGTTTAGGGACGGCTCTATTTTGATATGTATTTTCATATGTAAACCAAATAAATCAGCTGTTTTGACTGTTTGGTAAATGAAAAAATAATTCTGGTAGAAAATAACTTGAAGAAAAAAATGTAAATTTGTGAAAGGGAAAAATTAAACAAAAATACAAATACACGTGTGAACACTAAAGTAAAGAAATCGTGTGTACAGAAACACACCCTAACTGTTTACACACACATTAAATCGTAATATAAATGTCAATCAGCTCTATATATATATAATTATTATATTGCTCCAAAAATATTTGTTTACAATAATAGATTTAATTATTTTTATTTCCTTTCGTTTCTGCATTTGACAACTATTTAATATAAAAAAACAACATGTGAAACAGTTGTAAATTTTGGTCCATTGTGAAAGAAAGTCATGATTTCGTTCAATCTTGCCGCATGGTGATTTAAATTTGTACTATAAATCATGGTAAATATATCCTTATTATGAAATATTTACATCGTAGTGTGGTATAATCATGGCACTGTGCACGTGTGGCCTCTTCTGCCAAAAATAAAATAAATATACGCAACAAGTGTTTGTGTTTATTTCATTTTTTTAACACAAAACTAAAAACGCGAAAATATGAATGGAAGGTTATGATTTCTTCCAAAAATCCAGTAGGGAATACCATACCAGACGAACGTGTTAAAAACATCATTTCCATTTCAATTAAACTTGAATATATTTCAATTTATTTGACATTGACCATATACACATACATGGTATAATAATAAAAGGTAACAGCAAGTGTTGTTGTACGTAAAAACGATACAACAACCACATGGAAATTTGTTGTTGTAAGTTCTACTAATGTCAACTCATTTGACAGAAAAATGTAAACAAACAAACAAATTATCATCAAATTATTTTTATTTTGAAAATAGAATATTTTCGAATCCTCAAAATAAAAATTGAAAAACATGAATGAAAATCTATCAAATTTATATTTCTATCGCTTCCACATCTTTCCTTTAATTAAGCCATTGCCATATATATGTGTAACACATATGACAATGCTGGGAATAGCGAGTAATTCCTTTAAGAAAGATTTGCTTCCTCAAACTTTCCCAGCAGGCAGATTGAGTAAATTGAATACGGGAGCACATTAATAAAGAACAATTTCAAATTGTATGCGTTCCCAATTTTCCTGTTGGGTGATTTTTAAAAACATAATTTGTCAAATTCATATTGACACTAGTATTACGTTGGAATCAAATCAGCTGGGATTTGCTGTTACCTTTTATAATTGTACCAAAAATCAGTTTGTTAAAATTGGTCTGTTCCAGAACTTTTTTAATAGTAAATCTAGTAAGAGGGAAATATTTCAAAATTGCTCTCAGAGTACAAAATAATTTGAAAAGTTTGGAAACTCAAATCGAGTAAATATGCCAACATTAGATGGCAATACTTCAAAATCGACATAACAGCCAATCAGAAGTAGGTATTAATGTTTAACATTATTACTCGGCCAAAATTCTCGAGTAAAAAGTTTGCAAAGAGAACGCCATTTTGTTAAATTCGATTCAATGTTTCACCAGTTTTGTGGGTTGAGGAACGGTTTTCGAGTAAAATGTTGCAAAACATGTAAAAAGTAGATTCTTTTAGGTTCTGGAACGGAACTAATATAGAAAATATATTTCAAATCTTGGAAAGAACCATTGAATTGGTTACCAAAAAAGTGTGTGGTGACCAATTTGTGTTGTTCTTTTAAGTTCTGGAACGGAGCTAATGTGTTTTTCTGTTGTCTAGTCTGCTTTTCCACAGGCAAATTTTTATTTGGCAAATACTGAGTTTGTTGGCGAGAGGGGTGCGAGGAAGAAAAACAAAAATTTGCCTGTTCAGAATTTGCCGTACACGCAAATTCTGCTTGAAAACAATTTTGTTGACATTTCCTTTTGAACCTATTCGCTTTACTGACACACAGCCGGCTTTTGTTTACAAACCTGTTGCTTTAATTTGTGCAAGTGAAATTTAATTTTTAATTTTTGCAATTTATATAATTAAATATATAAAAAATAAAAAAAATATTAAAAAAAAATCTTTAAAATGCAAACACTTTTGACTTTTATTTTCTTTCTTTTGTATTTTGATTCGCAAAATTTGGCAAAGAAAAATTTGCTAATGGAAAAGCAAGCGAAAATTTCAAAAGAGAAAACAAAAAATTTGCCAAATAAAAATCTGCCTGTGGAAAAGCAGACCTAGATAACTACGTAAAAAATTTTATTTATAGATGAATTATTGGCCTGTTCCCGTACTGCAAGAATCTACTAGATTTTACTATTTTCTTCGATATCATAAAGGAACATTTGTTATCGTAGTAAAAAGAAGTAGATTCTTGCAGTACGGGAACAGACCATATGTATTATGGCATATCTTGAATAATTGTGCCAGGCATGGGATAATTAAATTTTCGTAATACACCGCAAGGTAGATATACAAGGTAGCCGCATCGGCGAATTTCTACAACAAACATCGGTTGTTGTATTTTGATATGTCAAAAATATTTTGCCAAAACAAACAGATTGACAAGATTTTTTTACACAAATTTTTGTAGAAAATGTTAATAAAAGTATTGCCAAAAAAGCTCTTCGAAATTCGGAGATTTTAATTCATAATTTTGTTTTTTAATTTTTTGGTTCAACATTACAACAACATTTTTGACATTTATTTGTCCAACAGCTGGGCCGATGCGGCTACCTTATTAAATATACCTTGATACACCGTGCGGCATTACATAAATACATGTTCGATGTGGTTTAAGCTACTTCAAACACAAATGTCAAAAAGTCTTGCGTACCCATACAAGAACTACCCAAAATAGTACTAATATTTGCAACCTAACAACAATGAAAAAATTGACATTCTATTTGATTCGGCCGATTTCTTCATTCGGAGAATCACCAATTTGTAGAATTCGCAGTGTTGAGTTTGTACAGGAAAAATTGCAATGATTTATTGAACGGGGAATCAAGTTATAAAATATTCGATTAAGGTATACAAAAGGCAGTAAATTGTGGTAATGATCGAATAGAGATAATGTGCTAACAATAAAATAACATGAACAAGTGAAATACAATCGGCAGATAATGGATGCAAATCATTGTTAAACAAAGCCAAAAGGCCGCAACGGCGTTAATTTCTTATTGCGAAAATATCGGTGTACGCCTTTGTTCAGCCGCCGCTATAGCCGTGAATTTTGTGATTTTTACAAAGTGAATATTCATGTACAATCTAGTTTTATGTTGGTGGAAATGTGTTCTTGCTTGAATGGAAACCTCGACTAGAAATCTGAAGAATAATAATTTTATGTATAATTTCTAATAATATTTGAGAATTAGGACATTGATTTCTTAGTAGACGGTCTTCTACGAGGGGCGTATATGGTTTTTGATAAGCAAAAATAATGAATGCATTTTTTTGCATTCATTAACCGCATTATTGTCAAGCCTCCACAATATGTTACTGCCGCCGTCGAATTACAAGAGCTTTGTTCTCTGGACACAATAGTCAATAGTTGGAGATAAATTGAAGAAAATAGAGAAAATGAAATTATTTTTATTGTAGAAATAATGCATATTAACTGAATTGAGTTTGGTGTGGGTATGTGACGAAATAAAGTCTGAAATTGTCGTGCCGTGGAAATATTCAAATCGAACACGAAAAATTGTGAAATAAAAACTGAAAGAGAAAATTCGATAAACCATCATAGAAAGACGAACAAAGGAACTATAATTTTAATTGTGAAGTGCAAGTGAAATATATGAGATGACACGATGATGGTGGACACCACTACCTCAGTTTAGCTGTTTTCTATTTTTTGTTCTCTTTTCCAGGCCTTCTTCTCCAATCAAACAAAAATACAACAATTAAAGTACATAATAAATAATAGATAAAACGCAAAAACAAATTCGAAACAACAAAGTGGAATAAACCCAAACTGTGACGTGTATACAACAACAAACAAGCCAAAGAAGAACAAAAAAGCCAAAAAAAAAAAGAAAGAAAAAAGGAAGAAAAACTACAAAATTACAAAAGAAATTTTGATTGGTTTTCTACGTTTTCCTTGCAAGCAAAGAACGAACAGTACAGTAAGATGGGTGATTCTTCTGAAAGACAAAGTCTATTGAAGAATGATGAAAACACTTCGATGTACACCTCTGCATCTGGTGCCGGTCCCCAAGCCCAGGCTGGTGGTGATGAGGGTGTAGCACCATCCCAGCAACAACCGCAGCAGACAGATGGTAAGTAGGTTCATTAACCGTATATTGTTGTTAGTTTTAGTATTATAGTTTATTACCTATTTTTCAGTTTTTTCTTCTCTCAGCCAATTCAATGTGGTTGAAACCACAAAAGTGCTGTGATAGTAACAGTTACATTCATTCATCTGTCACCAAAGGCACATTTTTTATTATTTATTCAATCTCATCAGGTTACACCCTCTGACTAGATAAAATTTCTGCTAGCGTTTACTTATTTATTTGTCGTTTTTTTTTTTAATACTGCATTGCATTCATTCGAATTCTTGCCATAATAGGGGATGTACAAAATATTCAAGCCACTACAATTAAATCTTACACAAATGACATTCTCTTTATATCTTCATTGTCCATTTTTTTTTTTTTTTTTTTTTTTTTTTTTGATAAAAATGGAGGATGAGGGTGGTTTATTCTTGTGAAAATAAACAACTAAGATAATGAGTGTTTTATCTTGCCTATGCAAGAACAAAATATACAACTTGTTTACACTAACCCAAAATTGGTACATCCACAGATAGCATAATTAAAATGTAATATCAACAACATACATTGCTTCATGCCACTTCTTATGTCATACAGAGTCAGATATGTCACAGTTATGATTCATAATTCATCTAAAATTACTTTAGGGATGGATGGGGAAAATTCCCAAATTTGTAACATTGATAATCCTGACTATAGCATTGTAAATATATCCGTCCAGAAATACATATTAACAAGAAAGGGGCTTTCAAATGTTCTATATAACTTGGAAATTTCTAAGAAATCCTATAATTTCTGTCAACATTTTGTTCGCATAATAGGTGTTGCACATTTCCATAGGCGAATGTCATAAATACTCACTAAATTCCGGAAATTATTTTGTCAACCTAGTTTTTTGAGAATTGAATTTCCTTGCAGATTTTTTTGTGTAGACTGATTATGAATTAATATTATAATGCATTTAAGAAGGGTAAAGTCCCACATTTAAAGAGATGGGTTCTTGAGCGTTGAGAAAACTTTTTCCCGAAACAGTTCGAAAGGTGTAGCCGTTTTTTGGTTCAAATTTTGTTAATAGTAATATTGTTTTAAAACTTAAATCGTGCACATAGATGGACATGGATGTTTCTTGAACGTACAAGGTAAGCCACTATATATCACGAGTCCTGAGATTTGACGATATAGATGTCGTTATCCGCAGTAGAGACGACTGGAACCGTAGTAATCCTCCTCTGGACGGTGTGGCTTTTTACACAAACGTATCCAAGATGGAAGAGGTACAGGCAATGGTGTGTACTGTAAAAGGATAGGCATTGATCTTACCTACAGGTTTGATAGTAACTGTAATGTTTTCCAAGCTGAAATCTTTGCTAGACGAGGATCTCAATGAGGCGATCTTTGACGAACGACCCAATGAACTTTGGCAGAACGAACCTAGGTGCAATGTGTCAGCTAAAAGAATAAACTCGATGTTGAATCTGAGCAAAGCTGAAATTAGATGAATGGCAGGAGTTATTACTTGTTAGGTTTTGGGTATGTGCAGTCACGATTCTGATTCATTGCTTCTGGTACCACTCCTGAAATACACAAAGGATCAAATTTAAAAAAGTCGTCATCTGAAATGAAACGGTTGGAATATTCGATTTAATTAATATTTTGCACATCGTTTTTTTATTAGCAAAGGTAACCGAAGGTGAGTACCGATATGATGCATCTTCGGACCAGTTTCAAATTTTATCCAAATTTTGTACGTAGTAATAATTAGGTCGGGGAAAAATAAATCCATTATTTTTTCGGCAGATGGCTGTACTGATAGATTTCTCATAAAGTATCGATCAAATAATAGATAGATTTATGCTCGTTGGAAGGGCAACTTTTGGCAGTAAAATAATTATGAGTTGCAGGGTGCTAAAAATGAAAGTGAAAAATGAGAAAATTCGGTACATTTTACAGTTTTTCTTTGACAAAGGCGAAAATTCAAGCCAGGCGGCTAATGTTTTAAATGGTGTTTATGATTCCGATACTTAACAGCCAATTATTTGCCACTTTGGTTTCGTACATTCGGTTCATCTTTAACATCGGTTTGATGTTAAAGATGCACCTCGCACAGGTAGACCGGTCGTCGAAAATGTCGATAAAATCGAAGAAATGATCGAAGGTGACCGGCATGTTAACAGTCGTAACATCGCCCAGAAGCTAAAAATCTACTATAATTATTTTAAACAATTTACAATTGACCAGAAACGGTTATAATTGGCCAACAGGAGAGGTGTCGTGTTCCACCAGGACAACGCTAGGCCATATACATCTACAGTGACTCGCCAGAAACTTCGGAAGCATGGTTGGGAAGTTTTAATGCATACGCCATACAATCCGGACTTGGCACCAATCGATTATCATATTTTTCTTGCATTGCAAAATTTCTTTAATGATAAAAAAATGGTATCTAGGGAGAATTGTGAAAATCGAACACTATAGTTTTTTTTTTTTTTTTTTTTTTTTTGCAAACAGAGAGCAGGACTTCTACGAGAGAGCCATTATGAAGTTACCATTAAAATGGCAACAAATCATACAACAAAACGGTGCATATTCGCATTCCGAAGCCTGTAGTCCATATAAAAATAATGGATTTCCTTTTCCCCAACATATTATTTTTACAAAGCATAGTCCAAAGCGCCAAGATAGATTCCAAAAACAAAAGTTGTTTGTTCTGTTTTAAAGCTGTGGCTAATATTACTGATATATATGGTAGTTCTTGTGATTAGAATGTTTTGTCTATTAATGCTGCAAGAGGCTGCCTCTGCAGGTATATGTCTCATTAATCCCACTTTTAATTTACGCGAAGATTCTTCTGAAATAATCTCATAATCTATATGTCTGGAACTTTTACTATTATGTGGCTAGTTTTTAATACAGGTTAGTGCATGTGTTTTTAAAAAGGTTTACTTTTCTTATCTGTGTTCTAGTTGAATGAAATATTTTTGATAGAATAACAAGCAAACGATATGTTTAAAATTGTTTACTATTTCATTGATAAGTTTACCCTACATATATACGTACAGGTATACATATGTACGTAAGCATACTAATTATTGATGCATTTTACCGTTCGAAAAATATTTGTTCGCCTACACAGACTTACTTATAACTAATAAATACAATAACAAAAATTACAACAAATATTGTTTACTGACGATAAAAAGCCAAAATATAAGAAAGACAATGTTTGCACTTATTCACATATGACTCATTCATCATGTTATCACATTTCGTAGCTATAACCAGTTATGGGCTATATATGAAAATACACAGGCTCGTTCTTATAGGTTGAGTGAGTACTCTTGTTTCCACACTGTGCGCCATATCAGTCAGCAACAAATAATCAACTCTTTTCTTTTTTGTTTACATAAATAAACCATTGTTGGTTCTTTATTGTCTGGTTTTCAAGATTACAAGAAATGAATAAATCGGAAAATGTTTTTTGATTCCCATTAATATATTTTTGAATAAAGTTAAAATGTACTTGTTATTACCATCCTGTTTGAAACAGAAGAACACCAAATGTGTAATTTTTAAATAGACACATTTTAACGACATATTTGCAATTATTATTTATTACCTAATGGTATTGTATTCATTTTTAGAATATCCATCTAAAATTGTTAAATCTTTTTTTATCAATATAATCTCAGCTCTATTAGGAGAATTATGGAAATGTTTAGAAGGATTTTGCATGAAAAAAAACACGGATTGCATATTGCACTGGAATGTTGTATATTCCATACTTGTATTATCGCATGTTGTAATAATGCCAATATTATTGATATGTCGGCTATGCTTTGGTTATTATTGACTACAATTATTTTACTCATATGCATAACTATATCAACTACTTAATCGATTGAAGTATTTCAAGTAAAATTGATTGAATATAATGTGGCTGTTTGTTTTGTATACGAATGTGTGAATGAATTAAATACATTTATTGTTGCAGTTTCAGTCTAAGCACAAATATGCAGCACATATCGTTAGCTAAAATGCAAAAAGGCGTAACTAACAAAAGCATAATTGTGTAGGAGAAGCAAAAAACTGTTTTGAATGAAAACTATAAACATTTCATGTGAAATGAAAAAGTTTGCCAGGCAGTGTGATATTGCATATGACGAATAATAGACTATAATTTTTTAACAAATTTAGTTATTTAGTTTAATGGCAGTCATAACAATTAAGTAAAAATTTGAATTTTTTGTTAGTTACGCCTTTTTGCATTTATCAAATAAACCCACTCCTTGTTTGACCGCAGACGTGTAAAACTTTGTCAACACATGTAGTTTATTGACATTCACAATATTCATTCAAAAAGTTAATTTTCAATTTTTTGTTAGTTACGCCTTTTTGCATTTTAGCTGACGATATAGGTTTGATAAATTACACTGTGCGACAAATTTCAATTTTTTGATAATTACCGGGAAATTCCAACAGATTTTGAAAGAGGGGCTAAAAAAATAAGACATAATTTTAGTTATATAATGTAGGTATGATCTTATGAGCGTACATTTCAAATACGCATAATTACTAGATATATAAGGACGAAATGTTCCCCAAAAAATAATCATTCGATTTGACTGAAAACGTTTCAGATATAATGCTTGTCCTTCATGAATTGAATTCGTCACGTCATAACTTAGAAACTTGACCTATGGCGAATTTCGCTTCTCAATTTGCTCGCCAAAGTATTTTTCCACCATATATAGCTCTCTATTATTTTAAATCCTTTTTTGTTTTCAATAAATTTTCAATAGCATGATTATATTAAAGTAATTTTTAACTATCTATTTCATTTTTAATCTAGGAGTTCAACAATCGAATGTGCCTTTCATTGGTCCCGATGAAGTGCCACCACCATACCAACAGGGCACCGCTGGTGGTGTACCCATGGTCACCTGTCGTGTTTGCCAAAATATGATTGATATAACATCAAAACGTGATCAGCATGTCGTTAAGTGTCTTCAGTGTAACGAAGCTACAGTATGTATATATATATTTGTGATATATTTTCAATTTATGCAATAATCTTAATAACAAATAATTATCTCTTATTTTTTTGCAGCCTATACGTAATGCTCCACCTGGTAAAAAATATGTACGTTGCCCATGCAATTGTTTGCTTATTTGCAAAAGTTCTTCTCAACGTATTGCTTGTCCACGTCCCAATTGTAAGCGTATTATTAATTTAGCACCCAGTCCAGTAACACCACCTGTACCCACAATGCCGGGTATGTGTCGTGTAAATTGTGGTCATTGCTCGGATACATTTTTGGTAAGTCCGTTGACGGAATAAAATGTAAAAATGTGTAATTGGTGAACGTTTTTTTTTTCTTTCTAGTTTAATACATTTCACAATTCGCTGGCCCGTTGTCCACACTGCAGAAAAGTGTCATCGGTGGGTTCACGTTTCGCCTTTAGTCGTGGTATTCTCTTCATAATTATAGGTTTAATTGTTTTGATTACTGCTATTGGTATAACCGTTGGTACTCACAGATATGCCCAAGTAAGTACAAAAAAACAAAACAATGATGACAGAGATTGGTAAAGCGTTGATAAAATGTGTAATCCATTACAGTAAATATAGTTATTATATATACCACAATTATAAACATTTTGAGAAATATGAATGTGAATTCAAATACCTTTTTTTGGAAGAGGAAATTCTCATTTCCCAATTTCCAAAAATTTTATAACAATTTTTAATATAGTATATATTATATCGCATGATTTTTTCATACTCCTTACAAAGTTGGCACTCTCTCCCAATTAAATTTAAATAAATCCAATTTGCTACAGAACTTAGACTATATGTTATTATCCAGCAATGCGCTTTACCAATTTATGTCTCGGAAATTACTTTTTTTTAGCAATGTTTCTAGTTTCTTAAGTAGGAAATTTGGTTTAGTTTTTAATTTATTATTTACATTGTCTACTGTACTGTTTAACAAAATATAATATTTCATTTTTCATTATTCTATCTCCACAGGATCATGCGGGTATTTATGTGGCATATATTGGCTTATTTTTAATTGGCGCATTTTTATGCGGCCGCTCGCTTTATTACTTCCGCTTGAAAGTAAGCCATGTCGATGGACCCATGTAAGAACGTATTTAACCAGCTTTTTATAGCAGCATTCCTTTTGATATTATATTGAAAAAAAGCAAAACAAATCAACCAAAACATACAATTTACAAAATACATGTTTTTCTACACTTAAACTATACGAAGAAAAAAATTCAAAAACAACACCAAGAACAAAGAAAAATGTGTAATAGCAAAAAAACAAAAAAAGAATAAACAAATTGTTATGTAAAACAAAACAAAAAATACAAGAAGACACTACAAAGATCCACATAAACATCATACACCCATATTCTTATATACATACAGAAAAATATGATTTAAAAATGAAGAAAAAAAACAACAACAAAAAGTATTTAATATACTCTGTTACAAAAAACAAAAAAAAAATAGAAAAAGCTGTAGCATTGTTCATTTCAACATCCCAATGATGCTGGTGATAGTAGCATTACCAATAAAAATCTAATGGTGTGACAGTGAAAAACTAGCATCCTCGATATAAACAATAGATTAAATGATGCCATAGGTGTGTATTATGTGCGTTGCGTTATTTTGCAAATATAATTATGTATACACAGAACAGAATATCTATAGAAAGAAACTTCATCCCCCTCTTGATCAAATTCAGCCACCCTCTAGACATAAACACACATATTATTATCCTATTTTAGAGTATTCCAATTCAATAAGTTGCAATCCGCAATGGAACAATGTCAGTTATTCACTTTTTATAAAAAAAAAAAAAAAAAAAAATGATAAAAAAATTTCATAACATTAGGCGTTTCTCTTCAAAATCAAAGTTCCACAAATTGTTTCAGACTTATAAATCTTGTCGCACATTATCATTATTTAAACATCTTCCTCCTCAATTATTTTTTTTTTGCCTTCTATATGTATGTGTTATTTTTCCACCCAAATTTTCAAGAAAACAATTGGCGTCCAAATCCTCGTGTAATAGATCAAATGTTTTTTGTTCGTTAAATTTAAAATCAAAATTTATACCAAAATATTAATAATAATACAATCTCTCCTGTTCTCTCGTAAAGTTTTATTTTAGCATTTTATATATACATATACACCTGAAAAAATACATTTATCAATATATTTATAAATACATTATTATATATTTGTATTTTCTTTTTATATGCATATAAATATGTTATAAATATGTTCGCCGTTCAGTTGAAGGAAACAACATTAAACATGTAATTTATCTCAATTTACGATTTTATTTTTCTTTTCTTTCTTTTTTGCTACATAAACAAAACAAACAGAAAAGTAATTTCGATAAAAACAAAATTTAATATTAAACGAAAAAATTATAAATATATTTAAATTGATTCTTATAATTACGATACCATTTATTGTAAATAAAACGTAAAATAAATAAGTTAAAAAGCCCTTAAATGTTTGATGTATGTGTTTTATTTTTTGTCCTTCGAAATACAACGAGGTGGAGGGAGGTTTTTTTCTTATTAAGTCTGTGTCCATTTGCCCATGCTCGTTCTTTGGTCAGTTCCCTTTCTCTCTTATTTTTATACCCTCCACCACAGTATGGAGGATATATTAATTTAGTTTTTCCGTTTGTAATTCACCGTAATAATCATTTCCTACATTATAAAGTATATATATTCTTGATCAGTGTAAAATTCTATGACGATCTAAGCATGTCCGTCAGTCTGTTGTAATCAATGTAGCCTCTAAACGAAACGAGAGATCAAAATTTTGCATAGTCTGCAGGCAGGTCAAGCTCAAATATAGAATATATCGTTTAGACATAGTTCCTATATAACGGTACTCACAATTTCGGTATTTTGAGGTTCATGAGCGCGTTTATCAACCGAATTCGCATTGAGTTCTCCACTAAAAGTATTGGTCCACTTTTTCTGGTACCACTCAATTTCAATTTGCTGTAATTTAGCACTTTAAGCTCTTATTGGGTAGCAAATCTCTCTATTAAAAAATAAATATTGGTCCACTTTTTCTGGTAGCCCCCAAATAACGGTATCCCTTAATTTTAAGTATTTTTTTGGGGGTTGGGGTTCTGTTCGTATTTTTCGACCAAATTTGCTGTAATTTAGCACATTGAGTTCTTATTGGGTTGCAAATGTCTCTGCTAAAAATTATAAATGTAGGTCCATTTTTTCGTATAGCCCCCATAAAAGGGTACCACCCATTTTGGGTATTTTAGGGTTCTTAAGCGCGTTTTTCAACCGAATTCGCTGTAATTTTGTAGTCATATGTGGTAACAAATCTCCCTCAAAATTGTTAATATTCGCGTATTCTACCATAATATGGTGGAGGATAGTCATTACTCGAAATTGTCAGTTTTTACCATAAGACCATTTAGACATCTGTTGTAATTATTCCGCCTTCAAAAGGATATCGCGATAAAAAAAAACGAACCAGATAATAATGAAATATATTGGCCAGAATTTAGGCATCTCCCCATATAAGGTTCGAAATTGAGGATTTTATAAATATGTTCCACTCTATCTACCATGCCTTATCCATATCGGTTTCATTAAAATTTGCTGAAATTTGTATTTGGTGTACAAAATGGTTTACGTAAATCGGTTTGTAGAATTGTCGGTGTAGGTCCACATTTTGTTCCCAACACATTTTGCTGTTTGTTGTTTGTTTTTGTTGGTATGTTCCCTATATTTTCATTTTAAGTACCGCTCAGTATACCTATGGTGAAGGGTATCCAAAGTTCGGCCGAACTTAATGCTTTCTTTTTTTGTATTTGCTTACAATGACTAAAAATTTCTTATAAATTCTTTTTAATAAAAAAAAATTCAATGAGTTTTTTATAGAATCAGCCTTCGTATCAATTAAATGGTTTTATTTAATTTAATTTTAATAGTTCACATGACAAAGAAAATTCAGTATTAAATAGTTTTTTTTATATCGAGCAAATTCTTATTATACATTAGAATCAATATTCTATCAAAATTTGTCGTTAAATCAAAACGATGGCGGACGATGATGATAAACCTAAAAAACACACGTTGGAATCTTTATTTCACTTGTATGCAAACAATATTGTTGTATCCATGGATTTGGACAATGAAGATTACGATTGCATTTTGTTGTCACAAATTGATTATTGGCTTGATCAGGCAAAACTTTTGAAAACAACTTTTACTCTGACAGAGACGGGTTTGGCATATATGGAATTTAGGTGAAGATATATTTCAAACACACACACGCCGACGTGATTGATAGGCTAACAGAAGAAACAAATTCCTTGTGCTTTTTAAAGAATATATTATTTTACGATTTTATTTCATTGAAAATTAGAGTTCACGACAATGTTCATCTTGGCTAGTGTGTACGATTTTTAAATTGCATTTTTTTTCAGAAAATGGCGCTTGGATTATGAAGAATTTTTAGATTTCTTAGAAAAAATCTGTGTGGGGAAAACGTATTCTGTTGATGATGTCAAGACAATGCTATTGGAAGCCGGTGTACCAGGTTCAAGTGATGTCGTAATTGTGAAATAAATTAAATTTTAAATTAATATTTACTAGTTAATCTACTTGGATAAATTTTTATGCCCTGCATCTTTAAAAACTACCTAACATGGCTAACAAAAAATAAAGCAATTGCATTTTTCATTAAATATCGAATTTTTATTTTAATTTAATACAAAGGTTTGATAATACGATTTTAATTTAAGCATTCATAAGCAAAAAATATAAAATAAAATGTTTCGATTTGTTCAAACTTGTAATAAATTTAGAAAGATCCTCCGCGAAGACGCAGAACAAGGTGAAGGGTCGATTCTTTTTGAATGTTGTAATCGGACAAGGTGCGTCCATCTTCTAATTGTTTACCAGCGAAAATCAAACGTTGCTGATCTGGGGGGATACCCTCTTTGTCTTGAATTTTGGCCTTGACATTTTCGATGGTGTCTGATGGCTCCACCTCCAAGGTAATGGTCTTTCCAGTTAGGGTTTTGACGAAAATTTGCATTCCACCACGAAGACGCAAGACCAAATGCAAGGTTGACTCCTTTTGAATGTTATAATCGGACAATGTGCGGCCATCTTCCAATTGTTTACCAGCGAAAATCAAACGTTGCTGATCTGGGGGGATACCCTCTTTGTCCTGAATTTTTGCCTTGACATTTTCGATGGTATCTGACGGCTCCACCTCCAAGGTAATGGTCTTGCCAGTTAGGGTCTTGACGAAAATTTGCATACCGCCACGAAGACGCAAGACCAAATGCAAGGTTGACTCCTTTTGAATGTTATAATCAGACAAGGTGCGGCCATCTTCTAATTGTTTACCAGCGAAAATCAAACGTTGCTGATCTGGGGGGATACCCTCTTTGTCCTGAATTTTTGCCTTGACATTTTCGATGGTATCTGACGGCTCCACCTCCAAGGTAATGGTCTTTCCAGTTAGGGTTTTGACGAAAATTTGCATTCCACCACGAAGACGCAAGACCAAATGCAAGGTTGACTCCTTTTGAATGTTATAATCGGACAAGGTGCGTCCATCTTCCAATTGTTTACCAGCGAAAATCAAACGTTGCTGATCTGGGGGGATACCCTCTTTGTCCTGAATTTTGGCCTTGACATTTTCGATGGTGTCTGATGGCTCCACCTCCAAGGTAATGGTCTTGCCAGTTAGGGTCTTGACGAAAATTTGCATACCGCCACGAAGACGCAAGACCAAATGCAAGGTTGACTCCTTTTGAATGTTATAATCAGACAAGGTGCGGCCATCTTCTAATTGTTTACCAGCGAAAATCAAACGTTGCTGATCTGGGGGGATACCCTCTTTGTCCTGAATTTTGGCCTTGACATTTTCGATGGTGTCTGATGGCTCCACCTCCAAGGTAATGGTCTTGCCAGTTAGGGTCTTGACGAAAATTTGCATACCGCCACGAAGACGCAAGACCAAATGCAAGGTTGACTCCTTTTGAATGTTATAATCAGACAAGGTGCGGCCATCTTCCAATTGTTTACCAGCGAAAATCAAACGTTGCTGATCTGGGGGGATACCCTCTTTGTCCTGAATTTTTGCCTTGACATTTTCGATGGTATCTGACGGCTCCACCTCCAAGGTAATGGTCTTTCCAGTTAGGGTTTTGACGAAAATTTGCATTCCACCACGAAGACGCAAGACCAAATGCAAGGTTGACTCCTTTTGAATGTTATAATCGGACAAGGTGCGTCCATCTTCCAATTGTTTACCAGCGAAAATCAAACGTTGCTGATCTGGGGGGATACCCTCTTTGTCCTGAATTTTGGCCTTGACATTTTCGATGGTGTCTGATGGCTCCACCTCCAAGGTAATGGTCTTGCCAGTTAGGGTCTTGACGAAAATTTGCATACCGCCACGAAGACGCAAGACCAAATGCAAGGTTGACTCCTTTTGAATGTTATAATCAGACAAGGTGCGGCCATCTTCTAATTGTTTACCAGCGAAAATCAAACGTTGCTGATCTGGGGGGATACCCTCTTTGTCCTGAATTTTGGCCTTGACATTTTCGATGGTGTCTGATGGCTCCACCTCCAAGGTAATGGTCTTGCCAGTTAGGGTCTTGACGAAAATTTGCATACCGCCACGAAGACGCAAGACCAAATGCAAGGTTGACTCCTTTTGAATGTTATAATCAGACAAGGTGCGGCCATCTTCCAATTGTTTACCAGCGAAAATCAAACGTTGCTGATCTGGGGGGATACCCTCTTTGTCCTGAATTTTTGCCTTGACATTTTCGATGGTATCTGACGGCTCCACCTCCAAGGTAATGGTCTTTCCAGTTAGGGTTTTGACGAAAATTTGCATTCCACCACGAAGACGCAAGACCAAATGCAAGGTTGACTCCTTTTGAATGTTATAATCGGACAAGGTGCGTCCATCTTCCAATTGTTTACCAGCGAAAATCAAACGTTGCTGATCTGGGGGGATACCCTCTTTGTCCTGAATTTTGGCCTTGACATTTTCGATGGTGTCTGATGGCTCCACCTCCAAGGTAATGGTCTTGCCAGTTAGGGTCTTGACGAAAATTTGCATACCGCCACGAAGACGCAAGACCAAATGCAAGGTTGACTCCTTTTGAATGTTATAATCAGACAAGGTGCGGCCATCTTCTAATTGTTTACCAGCGAAAATCAAACGTTGCTGATCTGGGGGGATACCCTCTTTGTCCTGAATTTTGGCCTTGACATTTTCGATGGTGTCTGATGGCTCCACCTCCAAGGTAATGGTCTTGCCAGTTAGGGTCTTGACGAAAATTTGCATACCGCCACGAAGACGCAAGACCAAATGCAAGGTTGACTCCTTTTGAATGTTATAATCAGACAAGGTGCGGCCATCTTCCAATTGTTTACCAGCGAAAATCAAACGTTGCTGATCTGGAGGGATACCCTCTTTGTCCTGGATTTTGGCCTTGACATTTTCGATGGTGTCTGATGGTTCCACTTCCAAGGTAATGGTCTTGCCAGTTAGGGTCTTGACGAAAATTTGCATACCGCCACGAAGACGCAAGACCAAATGCAAGGTTGACTCCTTTTGAATGTTATAATCAGACAAGGTGCGGCCATCTTCTAATTGTTTACCAGCGAAAATCAAACGTTGCTGATCTGGGGGGATACCCTCTTTGTCCTGAATTTTGGCCTTGACATTTTCGATGGTGTCTGATGGCTCCACCTCCAAGGTAATGGTCTTGCCAGTTAGGGTTTTGACGAAAATTTGCATACCGCCACGAAGACGCAAGACCAAATGCAAGGTTGACTCTTTTTGGATGTTATAATCGGACAAGGTGCGGCCATCTTCTAATTGTTTACCAGCGAAAATCAAACGCTGCTGGTCTGGAGGAATTCCTTCCTTATCTTGAATTTTGGCCTTGACATTTTCGATGGTGTCTGATGGTTCCACTTCCAAGGTAATGGTCTTGCCAGTTAGGGTCTTGACGAAAATTTGCATACCGCCACGAAGACGCAAGACCAAATGCAAGGTTGACTCCTTTTGAATGTTATAATCAGACAAGGTGCGGCCATCTTCTAATTGTTTACCAGCGAAAATCAAACGTTGCTGATCTGGGGGGATACCCTCTTTGTCCTGAATTTTGGCCTTGACATTTTCGATGGTGTCTGATGGCTCCACCTCCAAGGTAATGGTCTTGCCAGTTAGGGTTTTGACGAAAATTTGCATACCGCCACGAAGACGCAAGACCAAATGCAAGGTTGACTCTTTTTGAATGTTGTAGTCCGACAAAGTACGACCATCTTCCAATTGTTTACCAGCGAAAATCAAACGTTGCTGATCTGGGGGAATACCCTCTTTGTCCTGAATTTTGGCCTTGACATTTTCGATGGTGTCAGAGGGCTCTACTTCCAAGGTAATGGTCTTGCCAGTTAGGGTCTTGACAAAAATTTGCATGCCACCACGAAGACGCAAGACCAAATGCAAGGTAGACTCCTTTTGGATGTTGTAATCGGACAAGGTGCGTCCATCTTCCAATTGTTTACCAGCGAAAATCAAACGTTGCTGATCTGGGGGAATACCCTCTTTGTCTTGGATTTTGGCCTTCACATTTTCAATGGTGTCAGATGGCTCCACTTCCAATGTTATGGTTTTGCCAGTTAATGTCTTAACAAAAATTTGCATGCCACCACGAAGACGTAAAACCAAATGTAATGTAGATTCTTTTTGAATGTTGTAATCGGACAAAGTGCGACCATCTTCTAATTGTTTACCAGCGAAAATCAAACGCTGTTGGTCTGGGGGAATACCCTCTTTGTCTTGGATTTTGGCCTTGACGTTTTCAATAGTGTCTGAAGGTTCTACTTCCAATGTAATTGTCTTACCAGTCAATGTCTTGACAAATATTTGCATACCACCACGAAGACGCAATACCAAATGCAAGGTCGATTCCTTTTGGATGTTGTAGTCCGATAAGGTACGTCCATCTTCCAATTGTTTACCAGCGAAAATTAAACGTTGTTGGTCTGGAGGAATGCCTTCTTTGTCCTGAATCTTAGCTTTTACATTTTCAATTGTATCTGAAGGTTCAACCTCCAATGTAATTGTCTTGCCGGTGAGAGTCTTCACGAAGATCTGCATTTTCTAACTAATAATTGTTAAAAAATAAAAAAGAGGACAAATTAGTAATTGTTTTTCAACAAAAAATTATTGAAGTTTAAGAAATATAAAATTAATCACATACTCAAAGATAAAGTTATATTTTTCAAGAACTGTTTGCAACGGATTTTCCGAACTGTTTGAGCTGTTAATGACGCTAACTTGTGAAATATTGTGTATACTGGTGAAAAAATGCTGACTCATACACGAAATAAAAATACGACGCCATTATTTGCAGTGTTGCCACCTCGTGGCCAATGTATAACTAGTGTCATGTGTAAATCATGTGTACTTTATTTTTTTAACGTTTTATAACACTACTAGCATAGGTCCGCTACGTTGTTAGACTGCTTTTCCACAGGCAAATTTTTATTTGGCAAATTCTGAGTTTGTAGGCAAGAGGGGTGCGAGGAAAACAAAAAACAAAACTTTTCCTGTTCAGAATTTGCGGTACACGCAAAGCGGGGTTTTACACTTATCGGGATTGGGATTGGTGTTGAGAGTTTCTCTCTCTTGAGAGAGTAATTAGAGTTGCGCTATTTTTAATTTTGTAACAAGCGTACTTTTTGTTCACAAAAGGTACGAATTGACATAAACGTACCAAAACAAAAAGTAGATTTTTTATTATTCGTGAATACATTTACGCTTAAATTATAACATATATTATTTATGCAAATAACTGGTATAAATATTGGCCAATATTTCTCGATAATTATGATTTATTATCATTTGAAGTAGAATTTTAGGTACCTTTTCATACATTTTTGTTCTTACCTGTGGTAATGTTTTCCAACTCAATTCACAATTTACCAATGAGAGAGAGAGAAAAACTCTCAACACCAATCCCAATCCCGATAAGTATAAAACCCCGCAAATTCTGCTTTGCTCTGTTCGTTGAAAACAATTTTGTTGACATTTCCTTTTTAACCTATTCGTTTTACTGACACACAGCTGGCTTTTGTTTACAAACCTGTTGCTTTAATTTGTGCAAGTGAAATTTATTTTTTGCAATTTATATTATAAAATAAATTTTTTTTTTATGTTTAAAATGTTTTAAATAATATCCATTTCTTCGAAAAATTCCTTAAAATGTAAACATTTTTGACGTTTCTTACTTTCTTTTGTATTTTGATTCTCAAATTTGGCAAAGAAATATTTGCCACTTGAAAAGCAAGCAAATATTTGAAAAAAGAAAACAAAAAATTTGCCAAATAAAAATTTGCCTGTGGAAAAGGAGACTTACCACTTTTTTTTATTTTATTTTTTGCAATTTATATTATAAAATAAATTTTTTTTATGTTTAAAATGTTTTAAATTATATCCATTTCTTCGAAAAATTCCTTAAAATGTAAACATTTTTGACGTTACTTACTTTCTTTTGTATTTTGATTCTCAAA
Source organism: Musca vetustissima (assembly GCF_032173495.1). Taxonomy (NCBI): domain Eukaryota; kingdom Metazoa; phylum Arthropoda; class Insecta; order Diptera; family Muscidae; genus Musca; species Musca vetustissima. The sequence continues at coordinate 175,729 of NW_026878456.1, read as the reverse complement.
TTTGGCAAAGAAATATTTGCCACTTGAAAAGCAAGCAAATATTTCAATAAAGAAAACAAAAAATTTGCCTGTGGAAAAGGAGACTTACCACTTTTTACTCGGGTAAAAAGTTTACAAAGAGAACGCCATTTTGTACTGTGCTCTCTTAAATTTGATTCAATGCTTTACCAGTTCTGTGGGTTCAGGAACGGTTTTCGAGTAAAAAGTTGCAAAACTTGTAAAATTAGTAGATTCTTTTAGGTTCTGTAACGGAGCTTTAGTTTACATTTTACGGAATTTCGTTAAACCAGTGTGTTTATATTCAATTCCATTGCATAAATGTAAATAAATCTTCATATAGTAGTTTAACATGATAACAAGTTCTGACGCACATGCCGTTTTCGAACATAGTACATTTATACTGCATTTACATACTGCAACATATGTAAAATTTGACAGTACATATGACATTAACACTAGATTGCCGAAGGCAGTCATTTTGACTGTTTTTCAATTTCAAGTACAAAAACAATTGTGTATATTATGACCCAGCTTTTTAAAATTAGGTGACTTTTTGTACCACACAGAACTACGTCTATTAATCATAGTAGCTGCTTCCTCCCTTCTTTAATTCCCCGTATTCACATGTGCTATACCTATATTGCCTAAAAGCGGTCATTTTGACCTTTTGTGAAATATTGAATAATCAAACTACTTTTATTATTATATAAAGTAAATTTCTTATATGACCAGATCAGTACAACAACATCGAAACCCGTTTGCTACTCTAGAAACACAAACGAACATACAAATCGGGAAAAATTAATTTTATATTTTCAGTCGATTTCACTTTCAGAGTAAAGACTTCCTTTTTTTCGAACATTTTGTCCGCGCTCTTATTTTTCAAAAGGGGAAACTCGAGAGCCCTACCACCGAAAACAAATAATAACAACGTTTTGTATGATTGTAAATAATGTAAAAAATAGTAAAAAATTAGTTTAAAAAATTTTCTTTACACAATAAAAATTCTTTCAGAATGAGGTCATTTTGACCGATTTTAGGCAATATAGGTATATAAAAAATGCCCGTCTTTCTAGTGTTAATGGCTCTTGTATCAAGGCCATAAGTAAAATTTTACTGAGTAAATGTTACAGAACAAGTAAACGAACCTACCTAATGTTACCTGAACTGTTGAGAAAATGATGAGCAAAATGAACTAGGCGAACGGAAGAGCCGGACCTAGTACCGATCGTCCCTTTTGCAGAATAGTTACTTTGAACTAGTTCAAACAACACAACACTAGCTGGGACTGTTGGCTGGAGGAAAATATTCGCTTGGAGCTGGGAATAACTTACCTACATTAATCAATTCGATGAATAGAAGAATAAATGCATCAAAAATTGTTATAGGCTTCCTGAATAAATAATCAAAAATCAGGCAATATAATGGAACCAGAACTTGATCTCAAAGTTAAGGAGCAACCGGCAAGGCCCTTTAAATTATAAGTATTCCAAAAAGAAGAAATTTATTTGGTAAATAGTTCGTTCAATGATTTATTTTTCATTCCAGCACGGCTCACCAAATTGTTAGTCTGACCGGCATTAGTTTCGAAAGGAAAAGTATAATTGTAAGTGATCCATTTCAATACACTATGCACCGGAAGCGTATTTCATTGCTGTAATTTTAATTTTAGGGTGCTGTGGAGTTAACCATTGTGCCGACAAAGGAAAATTTGCGAATCATACGTTTAAATGCTAAGCAGTGTCGGGTATACCGAGTGCTGCTGAATGATGTCTGCGAAGCAGATTTTGTTTATTTTGATCCATTTCTGGATATATGCCAAGGCGATTCCAAGACGTAAGTTTCAATTTTTAATGGCAAATGAAATGTGTAATCGTGTTTCTACTTTTTGTCTTTAGCCGCTCATTGGAAACTTTTTCCAAGTTTCATTTAACAGCAGCACAAAAAACGGATCCCGATGCAAATTGTGGAGAATTGCTCATCCAGGTACCGCCTGAAGGTTACCATATGATACAAGAGGGTCGGGGATTGCGAATTGGTATTGAATTCTCCTTGGAAAATCCTCAAGGTGGTATACATTTTGTTATACCGCCCACAAATGACGATGATCCTCAACCCAACAGTGCTCACATGTATACAAATTCGTATGAGAACTCGTCACGTTTATGGTTTCCATGTGTGGACAGTTTTGCTGATCCCTGTACATGGAAATTGGAATTCACAGTGGATAAACACTTAACAGCTGTTTCTTGTGGTGAACTAATGGAGGTGGTAATGACACCCGACTTGCGTAGAAAAACATTTCACTATGCTCTAAATGTTCCCGTGTGTGCCCCAAATATAGCATTAGCTGTGGGACCATTTGAAATTTATGTTGATCCGCATATGCACGAAGTAACACACTTTTGTTTGCCCCAGTTGTTACCATTACTCAAAAATACAGTGCGTTATTTGCACGAAGCTTTTGAATTTTTCGAAGAGACCTTATCTACCCGCTATCCATTTACATGCTACAAACAGGTATTTGTAGATCACGCAGATGCCGACATAAGTGCCTATGCCACAATGAGCATAGCTTCGGTACATCTTTTACACAGCATAGCTATAATAGATCAAACGTATATTTCGCGAACTCTTATGTCCAGAGCAGTGGCTGAACAGTTTTTTGGTTGTTTCATAACATCGCATCATTGGTCGGATACCTGGTTGGCCAAAGGTATTGCGGAATATTTATGTGGTCTTTATTCACGCAAATGTTTTGGTACCAATGAATACCGCGAATGGATACAAAAAGAACTGGATCGTGTGGTAAAGTATGAAGAGCAGTATGGAGGTATTATTTTGGATTGTAGCCAGCCTCCTGCTCCGTTACCTGTTAGTAGCACCAACCCTGCCGCTTCCACCGCCAAACATCAGGAAATTATACATTATTTTCCTATAAAAAGTTTACACACCGTGTCGCCAAAATATGTGGATGCGATGAGAAGGAAAGCCCATTTAGTTATACGAATGTTGGAACATCGTATAGGCCAAGAATTACTAATACAGGTTAGACACAAAAAAGACGTTCCTTTTTATTGTATCGTAGTATAATTTTTTATTTCTTTTTTTCAAGGTATTTAATAAGCAATTGGCTTTAGCAACAAACGCGGCTGGAACAAAAATTGGTTCAGGACTTTGGCATCATTTGCTTATATCTACAAATATTTTTATAAAGGCAATCTTTACGGTAACCGGTAAAGATATGTCGGTCTTTATGGATCAATGGGTACGCACTGGAGGACATGCCAAATTCTCGCTAACATCGGTATTCAATCGAAAACGTAACACAATTGAATTGGAAATACGTCAAGATTTTGTCAATCAACGGGGTGTACGCAAATATAATGGTCCACTTTTGGTACAACTACAAGAATTGGATGGTACTTTTAAACATATGCTACAAATTGAGAATGTTGTAGTCAAGGCGGATATAACATGCCACTCGAAAAGTCGTCGTAATAAGAAAAAGAAAATTCCCTTGTGTACTGGGGAGGAGGTTGACATGGATTTATCACCCATGGAGTAAGTTGCAACAAAAAATTATTTTTAATCAAGAATTCTAAATATCGAACATTAACGTGGGTCTGGATCGAATTTAGAATAGATGTTTTCAACTAATTATTGATATGAATTATGAGTTATACTATGATACCCAATGTTTTGTAGGTTACGTTTTTTGAGAATTTGAATTTCTACATTCTTATATAGGTACAATATACAATTATGTTTTTTTTTAATATTTTAGTGACTCTCCAGTATTATGGATACGATTAGATCCTGAAATGATATTGATAAGAGATTTAAATATTGAACAACCGGATTTTCAATGGCAATTTCAATTAAGACATGAACGTGATGTTACTGCACAATTTGAGGCTATTAAAGCCCTGGAGAAATATCCCACAAATGCCACTCGTTCTGCTTTGACGGATGCCATTGAAAATGAACAATTTTTCTATAAAGTTCGTTGTGAGGCAGCAAATTGTTTAACAAAGGTAAGTAGACAATGAAACTACAACTATAGTCGATATTTTTTGCTTATTTATTTCTTCATTAGGTTGCCAATCAAATGGTTACCCAATGGAGTGGCCCACCCGCAATGTTAAATATATTCCGGAAGTTCTTTGGATCATTTAGTGCACCACACATAATAAAACAAAATAATTTCTCTAATTTTCAATTGTATTTCCTCCAAAAAGTTATACCCGTAGCCATGGCTGGTAGGTATTATAAACCATGTTTCTATTTTTGTATTTCACAATAATGTGTATTTCTTTATAAATTTAGGTCTTCGTACATCTCATGGTATCTGTCCACCTGAAGTTTTACGTTTTCTCTTCGATCTATTCAAATACAATGACAATACACGAAATCATTATAGTGATGTCTATTATAGATCAGCATTGGTAAATGCATTGGGTAATTCAATTACGCCAGTTGTATCGGTGGTATTGCGAGGCACTCCCATTACTTCGGACAGTCTTTCAGCAGATGCAAAGTAGGTTATTGTTTATTCACTTATTGTCAATTTTGCCATATTAACAAATGTTTTTACTCAAAAAACAAAGGCTGGTACTGGAAGAGGTGACACGTCTATTGAATTTGGAAAAACATTTACCTTCCTACAAGTACATGGTATCTGTTTCATGTTTAAAAGTAATACGAAAACTACAAAAATGTGGCCACTTACCCTCGTTGCCGAATATTTATCGCTGCTATGCTGCATATGGACAATATTTGGATTTGCGTATTGCAGCCATGGAATGTTTAGTCGATTTCGTAAAGGTCGATGGTAGATGGGAAGATTTGGATCATTTAATAACGCTGCTGGAGACCGATCCAGATCCAGCAGCTCGCCATGCTTTGGCTGGGTTATTAATTGATAATCCCCCCTTTACAAGAGAATCAAAAAGCCGTTTAGATCGTCCAGAATTGGTGGAGAGACTTTGGAGCAATATGAAGTAAATATATTTGTGTTGTAGCTACTCGATTTTTACAACATTTTTTATTTTTAATTTTAGTAACAAATTGGCTTTTGATACAAAACTACGTTGTGACATGGTAGATTTGTATTATGCCCTTTATGGTACGAGGCGTCCCCTTTGCTTGCAATCGGCCGAAATGACTAGCATGTATAAAGATTTTATACGTGAAGGTACATCAAAGAAAACCTCATCCAGTACATCGAACATGTCAACGATACCCAAAATTGTACCAGAAATTAAATCGGAAATACGACGTGATGATACCGATGCCTTGGATAGCAAATCCAATGTTATGACAGCAATAAAACGTACAGCCAGTGAAGCATTTGAAGATACCGATGTTGGAGGTATAAAATTAGAAACGCACGAAGAAATCACTGTCGCAAATGAAGTTATAAAAGATGAAATTTATGAGGGCGAATCAAATAAATTGGAGGTAACACATGCGGAAAGTGAAACATACGTTTCGGAGACGAAAAAACTAAAAAGTGAAGTATTCGATGAAGATGAAAATTCGGTGACAATCATCGATATATCGGAGACAACAATCACTCGAATGGATAGTAGCTTTGATTCGTCAAGGGCAGATGGAGATCTTAGGCAGAAAATGGATGCTTCTTCGAAGGTTTGTAGACGGAATAAATGTATATTTGTTGTTTTTTTATTGTATTCTGATTTCCTTTTGCAGAAGAAAAAGAAGAAAGACAAAAAGAAGCACAAACACAAGCATAAACATAAGCACAATCGTGAAAAGGATAAAGATCGTGAACGTCGTGAAAAACGTGATCCCAATATTTCACGCCTACAGACCAAGGAGGCCACACCAGAAACATTAAGTTCAGCGGATAGTAGCAACAGCAATAGTAATCCACCATTTAATTTCCATACATAGCATCGGCTTTTTAATCACTCCATAAAGTTTGAATCATTTCTAATGAAAAAATAGTTTCAAAAAATCTAAAGAATACATGTGAAAAAATACACATACAGTGTTAAGTTATGAATAAGTCATATGTACTACATAATGTGGTTTAATGTTAAGATATGTACCGTATAAATAAAGATAAACATAAAACAGACTTATAGCCTGTACATAAATATTACAAATAAATACAAATACAAAAATTAGCTGATTAATTGGTGATTTTAATCCAAAATGTACCTCGTCGTCTAGGGACAGTGGTTTGTGTACATGTAAGAATTTAAAGAAAATAATTAAATAATTTTCATTATTGGAATGAAAGCTCTTGGCGTGTATAATAATAACCCAGAAGGGGCCGTAGGTGAGGAATTTGTGTGCTGTTAACACTAACGTTCATAAAGTAAAAGCTTCATATCTTTCCTTGCAGCTATTGCATATTATTTTTGAGATGATATGTCTTCAGTAAAATCAAATGAGGAATATTTTTGAAAAACACGTCAATAACAAAAATTAGATTAATGCTACAACCCCAATATAAATTGCAGTCCCCGTAATAATTCATTCAACCACCACTCTTTCTTGCCACTACAATTATATAAAAATACCAATTCCATAAACTATGTATTGTTATAAAATAGATTATCATTTTATTTCGCTATGCACTTGCATTCTGTACAAAATAATAATAAGATTATTGGTAACTTCCATAAACAAAAATAATCATAACAGATAACTATAAATTAATGAAAAGAGAAACAATGGGTATAAAAAAAAGAAAAAGTTTTCTTAACTAAGTCGACAGTTTAATACTTTAGGAATTAAATAATATTAATAAGATATTGAATATTTAGTTTTTGTAAATATAACGAAAATTAATATTTGTCGTTTTTTCTTGTTGTTGTTTGTATTTTTTTTCTATTTTAACTAGTTTAAAGTTTCAACTTTGCTTTGTAAATTATCCTCCAAATCAAGTTTTTCGGACTCTTCCTTTGCCCCCATTACTTTCGTTTCGCTTTCGTCGCGCGGACGTCGTTTCGAATTTTCGGGAATCGCTCTTAGATATGTTACACTACCACCACCAATAGCCGACACGGTTTGTTCTTGTGGTTCCGATGGAGAGGAGAGAATTTTCACAGATGGTTCCGATGGCCTAGCTAACAATGAACGTGGATGGGCACGTTGTGTGGCGAGATACTGGGGATGGGGAATCTGATGCTGTTGCAACTGAGCAAAACGCATCAATTGTTCATAATTTACGGGTAGAGCTGGCGGTTGTGGTGGAGGTTGATTACGATATTCAGGATGATCTTTAACGTATTGTTCATAGGGCACAGGTACTGGAACGGGAACTGCAGTTACGGGGTAGCCTGCATCGACTAAGGCTTGAAATTCGGCCTGTGTCAGCGGCTTACCTCCTGGTGGTGGCAAATGTAATTGCTTCAAGTCTTCTATTGTTTTGGGTTTAACGGGACGTGATGGTGTGGCAATACCCGTTCCCTGTGATACATAAATACTAGATTGAGATGGCGATGAGGCGGGAAGTGGTAGTTGACGCAAATCTGTTGGAGCATGATGTGAATATTTCGTGGTAACTGCTGGTGTAGGAGGGACTGTAGGTGGTGAGGCTATATTTCGATGAGGATCTGGTGGGCTGGGATAGAAATGAGTTGGTTCGGCCGGAGCTGTTGATGGCGTTGGTCTTTCAGGCTCGTACAGTATGGGTTGAGCGTATTTGCTTGGGGCTGGATAGTTTACTTCGTTTTGGTGGGTTTTGACTGGGGTGGGTGTTGTTGCGAATTTAGTACCATATTTATGACGAACTGCTTTGGGCCGAGGTGAGGGCAAAGCTTCTTGGTAATAAAACTGAGATGCCTGGACTGGTGGTTGGGCAGATGGAGGATAAACCACTGGGCCCAATTTTTTGGCATCTATAACTTGTTGAGGTACGGGGTAATTACCAACAAGCTGTGGATAATTACCAAGTCGAAATACTGAGGGTATAAAAGGTTGGCTGTTTGCATCGGTTACACTATTTGGAGCCGAGGTGCTGGGGACATAGGCTTTGGCGGAAATTGGGCGAGGTGAGTGGGTTTGAACAGTTGGTGCCGGTGGTGGAGGTGAGGGCGCAACGGTATGTCGGTGATGAGGATGATTTATGAGAACCGATGGTTCATTTGAGTTATCAACTATCTGAACGGGTGATACATGGGGTTTATTCGAGGCAAACAAGTTTTCGATTTCTTTTTCCAGAGATGATTTTGCCAATGGATGATTGGCCAGGGTCTTGTAATTGATTTGAGGTCTATAGTAAGCTATTTGAGGCGGTAGTGATGGTGGAGGGTGTGGTGCTGCTGCAGCTTCCTGTTCGAGTAATTGTTGCTGATGTCGTTGTTCCTGTATGGGATTCTGGGGAAATGGCAAATATTTGGGACCGCCACGTGATCTTGGTGTTTGATATTGTACATATTCCGGCTGGAGTTGTTGCTCATCATCCGCGGTCTCAATACGTTGGCGATAATGACCGAGGCCTTGGGCTTGTTGTGGAGCTTTTTGTTGTGATTGTGCCTGTGCCTGCGACTGAGCTTGTGCTTGAGCATGCTGCTGTTGTCGCCTTACTTGATCTTCATGATATGCCCTGGCTTGTAGTTCTTCTTCTAAAAGTTTTAAAAATTGCTCTTCTGGTATTATCTGATATGGTTGATTGGGTGGTGCACCGCCATTCGGTTGTGGTTGCTGCTGCTGTTGCAATGCAATATGGTAGGGAGTTTGTGGCCGATAGATTTGTCCTCTTGGATGTAGCTGAGCTATTGGTACAGGTTGTTCCACTGCCACTGAATAACGTTGTTCGGCTTCTTCAACTTGACTGTTTGTTGCTGATTCAGATTGATGATTACGAGCCGGTGATTTTTTATTTTGAACAGTTCGAGATTTACCATGGCTTTGTGACTTGTGCTGTTGTTGTTGTTGCTGCTGTCGATTTAAGTCTTGCAGATAGGCATAATGTTGGATCTGTAATGGTAAAGTGGAGATTTGCTTGTTATTATAATAGAGGAGTAAGAAAAAACCATTATATTACATTATTACAGATGTGAACGTTTTTCGAGACTTTGAATTGTATCGTTATGACCGATATGGTGTTATAGGCGATTTCGACTGTATGCCATCTTATATCAAGTTCGTTTCTTAAATCTTTAGTTTTCAATATACCATTTTATCTTTAGACAAGTCTTGCATTGGATAAATTCTCATAGAATATTTGTGTCTTAAGTCTTCAGTTGTCAGTAATTAACTAATTTCCCCCCTAGGTAAGCTAATGATTACCTCTATTAAACTCAATATACAATTGTTTGCTTAATATGAACAAATTTTTTTATTAAAAAAAAAACTTATTTTATATATTTATTAAGACAACAAACTCATTCAGTTAACAAAGTAAGGCTACCAAACAATAGTAATTTGTTGAAGAAACCTTGACCGAAATATCCAATGAAAACAATTTTTTCTTATAAATCATGAAGTTAATGGTGGGATGACAAGAATTAAGAGAAACAAAAAATAAAATAATAATTAGAAGTGGGAACATAAAATGTTAAATGATGATTTCTATTATTACGTAAAGAATAAAATGTGTGATAACTTTGTAATATTTTCACACACACATACCATTCACCGTTGGCCCTTTGCTCACCTGAGAAACTTTTTTGTGAACAAAGACTTCCAATTTGGGTGGAAAACTTTTGTGGGAAGAAAGTCTTTGCGTTTGGTTTTCCATTGTTAATAGTTTTAGTGAATATTTTTTTTTCTTGGCCCTTTTTATACACTTCACTTCTCTATAGTGAATTGAGTCTGAAATGATGTGTGGTGAGTTTCGGAAAACCCGGTTCAGATAGATATAGCTCCAATATAAGTTTTCGTCCGATTTTATGTATCGAATTGTACGAAATTTGGCATAACGTACTGAATTGAGTCTGGAATGATGTGTGGTGAGTTTCGGAAAAACCGGTTCAATAACTTCCATATGTATTTCGAACGGGTGTCGGATTGAAATTAAATTTTTAACAGTGCGGCGTACCGAATAGCGTGTATCAATTTTACTATAAATCGTTTTTCGACTCTAAATCTGCCCGACTGAAATTAAATTTAGTATATGTTGCAGAAAGACATGAGTATGTTCCTTCGAGGGCAAAGAAAAATATGCTGATTCGAAATCTGTTCGCGTTCCCAAAATCGGATGCTGTGCACAAAAGTTATAGCGGTTTTAAATCTTGTATTTCAAATATAAATTAAATAAATTCCTATTTGTTGTAATTCGCGAATTTCTTCACAAATCGATAAAAACATTTATTTTCTTTTCATACTTGTCAAATCACGGTTTAATAGTCGCGAAAACAAATAAAAGCATGAAGATATCTGAAAATAAAATAAATCCTTTTTTTTAATCAAGACAAAACGTTTATTTGAATTTTAGATTTGTAGTATGGTTAAGGAAATGCGGTTCTGCCTTAATCTTCTAAAATATACGACTCTTTCTTCTGCAATTTCTTTAGATGATTGTTAAATATCTGTTGACTCATCTAATAGATATTTGCAACATATACAATACATAAACATGATTAATATTGAAAAGCATGCAATTCGCGTATTCGCGGAAATCAGTTGTTGTGCATGCGGTTTTCGTATAAACTGAATCAATCTCTTTCAATAATTATGAATTTATCGATGTTTCATTTATCGGCCAAAGTGTGCCGCTCGATGCAGTTTACTATGCAAAACCCGTAAGAATGGCTAAAAATGACGCAAATCACATAAGATTTTTATGCGCAACAGATTTCAGTAATCTCCAATGAAAATACACAAAAGTACATCTATTTTAAAAGAATTGGTTAAGAACCTTGGATGCGCCACCACAATCAATTTTGGACAATATAGACCTATTTCACACAGATTCGCGAATATGATAATACTAGCATGAATCTGCGTAAAATCAATTCGAACAAAAACGCGATTATATACGCGAATTTGTCAAAATAAGTTTTTGCAGTTTTTCCTACATTCAAGGTACCTATATCCGCCTTTTTATTGGGCGGAATTGAACATGGCTGGGTTCATTAGATTCGGCACGTAAAAAAAAAACTAAAATCACGCGGGGTTCCACGGCATTTGAATGGACTTTCTTAAATTTAGACTCAAAAAATAAGTTTTTTATAAAAATTTATGTACCAAGTTGTTGTCTATGGAATCCAATTTCAAATAACCTACGGTGGACATATTCATGAGATATACACTAAACGAAGCAAGATCACAAGTTCTGCAATCCTATAATAAGTTTAGCCCATTATTTGGTTGCGAGTCCTGATTATAAGAAAAATTCAAAAAACACCGAAAATCCGGCTTCAAAATCTCAGCATCCTTTTTGGTTGGATGCAGTGATTATATTCAAAAATCATACATTAGAACCATATTGTCCGTGGAGCATTCTTTAACTTAGTCACTGATCACATGTGCGTGCGTTGTGTAGTTTAGCCACAAATCAGGAAGGAACATAAAAAAACTCGTTGGCTTCAACACATTTTCACCCGTTTGTTTACATTACCACCATCACAGCTACCACGCAACTTATTATTTATTACCAATATTCTAAGATTTTGACAAGAACACTTCATTTTATAGAAATTAATTTAAATTATTTGCAATATGTTCATATTTCGCGAGTTATAAGCTTGCAAACCTCAGTTTCAGGGAATTTAAAAGATTTTTGTAATTTCCCATATGAACAATATACTCAAAGTGGTGAAGGGTATCATATAGTCGGCCCAGTCCGACTTTACTACTTTCCTTACTGGTTTGGTTATGCTACTCTGCTCAGAGGTGTCTAAAGTTGGTTATGTCAGATTGAGTCAATGGATTTTAGAATACATTTAAGGGGACCCCCCCATTCTCGGGGTCAAAATTTTTGTTGATATAATTTGAATCTACACTGATTAAAGAATGTCTCTACAAAATTTCAAGTGAAAATCTCAAGAACTCTTCAAGATATAGCCGATTTATTGTGTCAGCATCAAGTGACGACTGAAGGGCTTCTCAAACTTTAAACGCGTTTTTCTCTAAATATTTTTTTGCGAATGGCGGGCACGATAACTCAAAAACTAATAATCCAATCGGTTCCAAATTTTGCAACGTTTCTCTGGGAGTGTATAGCTCTCGTATGAACTAGGATAAAGCCAATCGGTGAAGATCTTCCTTATTTTTTAACTTGGTTTTTGGTAAAAAATCGGCGATTTTCCAAAAATAATTTTTCAAAGGTCCATCATTTTGTTAATTTTAGAGCGAAGTCAATAATCCTAGTTCATGCGAGAGCCAGACATGTACTCTTTCTAATACCGTTGGAATTTTCGGATTCCGATGTTCCAGTGAGGAGTTATCATGCCCGCCATCAAAAATAAGGACTTTTCTTCAATTACAAAAAACAACAACAAAACAATAACAAAAATTTTTTGTAAATTATTTTTCTTCTCTTTTAAATCTTCAAATATATATGTTGAAAGTTACAAACCTTAACAAGCATTGGTATTGATTTACCAGCCCATTGAAATTCTTGAAAAATTAAAATCGAGAATGGGTGGGGTTCCCTTAACGGTAACATGAAAATGAGGAAATATATTGAAGATTTTCATAAAAATTATACTAAAGAATAATTTAAAGTGATTTTTCTTCGATACTGCATTTGTTTTTATTTATAGGTGTGTCTGGTTATTTTTCCAGTAAGATTTACTCAGTAAGTTCTAGTTCAGAGAGAAAGCCGTTTTTACTCTCTTTTGCGATAATACTGAGAAAAGTAAACACACAACATTTAGTAAAATTCTGCAAATAAACAGCTGATTCAAGAAAACATTTTTATTTGCGCCGAAATAAACAAGCAAACAAAAGACGAACACAATTATTTGTATTGCATTTAATATTAAAAATAAAATGAACAATAAAAGAAAAATTGATTTAGTATGTTCCCCGGGAACATTTAAGCTTCCTGCATCAATATATTGTCCTCTTTCTTGAACTTGCCTAAAACTATAATGAATTAGTTTCTAATTTAATTAAACTTGGCATTACTTATGAATTTTCTTCCATTTTCTATAATTTTTATGTAACTTAATATCAAATGGAACTGTGCAAATTAAAAAGATATTTTGAAAATTTTTTGTGTTTGGTCATAAAACAGCTGACCCAAAAATGGCTGAGTTTGCAAAATCTTACTGCATAAAATTCTTTCAGTAAACTCCAGTAAGTTTGTTGTTGTTGAACTGTAAAACTTGCTCTCTCACTTGAGTCTCTTTTACTGGATTTTTGGGTAAACAGACAACATTTGGTAACATTTGGTATCAATTGTTACCAAATATCGAGTAAACTGAGCTTATATTGGGCTTTTATTTTTCAGATATAATATATAATCTATAATATATATAAGAAAGCAAGGATGTATATCGGGTTCAAATAAGTCGATGTCTATAGTGATTTTATTGGGTCTCCGACGAATTTGCCAAGTGAATATGCACTCCAACACGTATATCAATATAAACGTTTATTTTTTAAAGTGTTACTTAACAATTTGCCTCGTTTGTTAAATTGTGGAAAGCTCAACAATGCCACAAAATTCTCATGAACTTTTTAGTTGAAGTGTTAAACACTTTATGTCACACACACACACACCAGCACACACATTAAAGGCGTCAAAAGGGTGCAGTTGCAAGTTGTGATGAGTTGCAGCTACTTGGGCAATACAACAACTGACTTTATATAAATAGATATGTTTGTGTGCACCTCTATTTACATGTGGGTCTTGAGAGTGCCGTTTAATAGGGTCTTTACTTGGGTTTCACATAAATTGTTGCAACTTCTGTTGTCGACGTCGTCGTCATTTTTTGATGTTTGCTGATTCGTTTATTTGTTGTTGTTGTTAGTTGATTGTTCCGTTTTATAATTTGCGGTTTTGTGGTGGTTGTTTATTCACTTTGATGTCAGCTGACGTCATGTCTCGCAGACAGGTAGCAATTGCCTGTAGTCAAAATATGTACATGGATATATATAAACATGTATGTTTGCATGATTTTCCTATACAGTAGGGGACATATATACATAACATATCCGCTACCATAATGTACTATGGGACGGGTTAGTTTTGAGAAAGGGAACAGTTAGACATTTCACTCAAATAATTGTAATTATAATTATGCATGTAAGATGGGTCCTGACCAATGAAGACCCCTATCGTTTGGTAAAGATCGGTTAATATTTAGGGGATGAAATGGACCAAAATTTTTTTTGTCCGATTTTCTCGTCGCTCCAGAGGCCGCTGGTGGCCGAATCGGCTCAAAGAGTAAGCATGCCTGTTTTGATAATTGGATTGGTCAATGTTTAGAGGGTCAAATGGACCCTGACTTTTGTGTGAAAATGACAAAATTTGTATAGATCGTATAGATTTACCCCTGAATGACACAGGCCCGAGAAGTTGTTAGTATATCCAAGAGAAGTGGTTGACCTTTAAATTTATACCAATTATATTGTCGTATGTACTCGGATGTGGGAGTTACACTTAAATATTTATATTACCACACTAGAGGGCGAAAATGTAGCGCTGATCGCTTTGAAATCTTCCATGATGATTCAGGTATGGTCAAGGACAAAGCCTATATTTTTCGATGATCATCAGATAATAATATTGGGATGAAGTGGACCGAAAACTTAATTCTTAGTGTTTTTTCGAGTCGATCACAACACAAACCACCGTGAAGGGAATCTGGACAAGTAATTAGAAGGGCTGTACTAAATATTAGTAATATATGTTGGGATGTCTTATATAACATATGAAGAAGTTTCCTTGGAATAGGATACCTCATAGAAGGTCTCTCATGGGATAGGATGCGCCTACCACATACTAAGTCTTTGTTTTAATAACAGACCTCGAAATTTGGTATAGGGTACTTCAATGGAATATCGGAGGGTTTTCATAAAATATGTGAATTCAAATACAACTAACAGGACAGCTCGCAGGTGGTTTAAATAATTATATACGTCATATATCCATAGTATATCATATAGGATATCAGAAACTTATCATGAAGGACTTTTAAAAAATAGTTTGCAGAAAATGCATTTAAAGTTTTCATTCGACTAACACCTTAAAAGGAACAGAGGAACTTCTACTTCTGCAGAATTTGTGTCCTTTTTGACAATACTTAAGCCGATTTATTATGGCAGCATGAAGCGACAGCAGAAGTGCTTCTCAAACTTTAAACGCGTTTTTCTCAAACAGTATTTTTACGATTGGCTGGCACGATAACTCAAAAACTATTAATCTAATCGGTTCCGAATTGTAACACATTATTTTGTACATACATAGCTATCGTATGAACTATGATAAATGTAATCGGTCAAGATCTTTGTGGTCAAAAAATAGGGATTTTCAAAAAAATAAATTTCTGCAGAATTTGTGTCCTTTTTGACAATACTTAAGCCGATTTATTATGGCAGCATGAAGCGACAGCAGAAGTGCTTCTCAAACTTTAAACGCGTTTTTCTCAAAGAGTATTTTTACGATTGGCTGGCACGATAACTCAAAAACTATTAATCTAATCGGTTCCGAATTGTAACACATTATTTTGTACATACATAGCTATCGTATGAACTATGATAAATGTAATCGGTCAAGATCTTTGTGGTCAAAAAATAGGAAATTTCAAAAATTAAATTTCATAGACCCGCCATATTGTAATTTTTGTCCTTAAGGGAACCCTCAAATTTTCGATTGTAATTTTTCAAGATTTTCAATGGGCTGGTAAATCAATACCAATGCTTGTTAAGGTTTGTAACTTTGCACATATATATTTGAAGATTTAAAAGAGAAGAAAAATAATTTACAAAAATTTGTTGTTATTGTTTTGTTGTTGTTTTTTGTAATTATTTTCTTTTTGTAATTAAAGAAAAGTCCTTATTTTTGATGGCGGGCATGATAACTCCTCACTGGAACATCGGAATCCGAAAATTCCAACGGTGTTAGAAAGATTACATGTTGTTATGTGTTACATGTTATTGACTTCGCTCTAAAATTAACAAAATGGCGGACCTTTGAAAAAATATTTTTGGAAAATCGCCGATTTTTTACCAAAAACCAAGTTAAAAAATAAGGAAGATATTCGCCGATTGGCTTTATCCTAGTTTTTGAGTTATCGTGCCCGCCAAAAGAGAAAAACGCGTTTAAAGTTTGAGAAGCCCTTTAACCGTCACTTGATGCTGACACAATAAATTGGCTATATTTTCAAGAGTTCTTGAGATTTTCACTTGAAATTTTGTAGGGACATTCTTCTATTAGTGCAGATACAAATTAAATAAAAAAAATTGACCCCGAGAATGGGGGGGGGGTCCCCTTAAGCGAAACATAATACACGCAATTTTTGACTCAGGGATATTATATGGAAAGTTTCGTGTCAATCAGACAGGTTCAATTCTAGCAAACTTTCACGACAATCGAACAAATTTTCTACGTTTGTTTAATATTTGGTGCAGCTTTTGCATAAAATCGGATGAAAATATATATCGGAGTTATATCTAATTTTGGAAACATTCAAATAAAACCTAACACACGTCATTCTTAACTCAATTCGTTGGCCTATGCAAAATTTTGTCTCAATCGGATACACTTTCTGAGTTTGGTGCACCATTTACAATAAATCGAACGAAATATATATGACAGCTATATCTAAATCACAAATGCGACCAGTACCCCAACAAACCAAAATTTTTGAGAATAATATTATATTAAGCTTACCAAAGCAAGCATTAATCTTGAAAAAGTCTGGAGAAATGTTTAGTAATAATTGTAGAAAAATTAAAACGGTACCCTCGTGATACAATTGTTTGTGTAATCTTTTTGCAATAATAATAGGCTTTTCTCAATCGTCAGATAGAATTATACATGAGAAACAATTGTGCACAACAATAGTTTCTCAAGCATAGTTGAGAATTGACATTTTAACAAAATTTTTGTAAAATTTTTTAAAAAAAGCTTAATTCAGCAATCTAATCTCAATAAAACTTGAGAACAAGCTCATAGTAAACAACCATTACTATGAGCTTGTTCTCAAGTTTTATTGAGAATGGTACGTTGGGCCGGTAAAAATGGACAGATGTACACAAATCGACTTAGAAAGTGAAATGCATGTTGTCAAAAGTAACTAAGGGTAAATATTGAATCCTTTTTCCAACTACACCACAGTGTGGTGTAGGGTACAAACACTTAGAGAACTGATGAGAATTGGTGGAAAAATCCGAAACCATTTTATTTTTTAAACCAAAACAATAGACAAATAAAAAAATTAATAGAAAGATTTGACCCACTGTATTAAATGGATGTATGCAATTCTCTTTTATTATCACACAATTATTTATTTGTAAATAATAAAAAATTGAAACGTCAAAAGTATACATGTTCGTTTACAAGAGTATGCATATTTATGTGCCGCAATAAGTAGGGTGTGCGAATTTTTTCTCTCAATTTAAACTACTTTGGAATTATAAATAAATGTAAAGGAAATTTGTAGGTGTTATTTGGTAAATTTGTTTTGTCATAATTTTAGTTAAAATTGTAAAACAAATTAATTGCTATGTAATTTTGTTGTAAGACCAACAAATCGGTAGAGCGTAATGCGAGTGCGAGTTTTGTTTTCCAAAATTACTTTGAAAAGTAGGAGGAGGAACTTGAGTGTTTACATGTATACTGCAAGGTATTTGGGTGTTTTATGAACACTTTTAACCATAGGGAAATATGTTGTCTGGAGATTATTACAATGTGTTTCACTAAATGGTAAATTGAAAAAGTCCAGAGGCAATATCAAAAAAATTAAATCTTATAATTTGGTAAATATTTTTGTAGTTTTGTGCCATTTTGTATGTAATCCTCCCAGTTTGTTAGACATATATTTTGTTTATTTGTTTTAAATTAAAAAATAACAGGCAGACAAAATAATACATTTTAAATATGCATATATATATATATATATATATATTTACCTAGATTGAGAAAATGATGACCAACAAGATACATACCAAATGTTAGCAAATTCTTTTCAAAAGGTAATCTTGTATGAAACAAACTAGTCACGACTCAGACCTCATGAACAAATTAACTACAACATTTGGTCTATTGTTTGTATCCGTTCCTTTGGTATTGTTGTCTCAATATGAAATAAGGTTTTAACAACAACAACAAGGCGAACAACAGTAATGATAAATATAATATGTTTTAGAAACCAGACATAATGGATGGCGGAATTAGTTAGCTTTCAGTATCATTTTTGGTAAATAAATGAAGGTGTACCTAAAGACTCCTAGTCAGGGAGGTTTATGCTCGAAGGTAATATTTTAAATGTTAAATTGAAAAAAAAAAATGTAATAAAAGTTAAATAAGAATTGTTAAGAGCCCTTGGTCGCCAAATTCGTCAATACGAAGTGAGTTCTTAAAGTCCTTTAACTTTAACATAAAACATATTTTGCATTCAGTTCTACACCTACATATATCCATATAATGTCCCCAAAAAATGGTCAAAATTTCGCTGAAAATTTATTTCATAATATCATGCGAACATCCAACCATTGCACAACCTATCATATTAGATTGGGGAAAGAGAAATCCATTAGGTTGATAAAATCGGATAAATGTTTAAAGTTGACCGGCATGTTAGCAGTCGTAACATCGCCCAGAAGCTAAAAATCGACCATAATACTGTTTTAAACCATTTACACAAAGCTGGATTCAAAAAGAAGCTCGATGTTTGGGCGCCACACCAATTAACAGAAAAAATACGATTGGATCGAATTTCCATCTGCGAATCCTTGGCCAAACGGAATGAGATAGACCCATTTCTTAAACGAATAGTGACTGGAGATGAGAAATGGATCACATACGATAACCCTGTGCGAAAACGATCGTGGTCAAAGAGCGGAGAAGTACCTCAAACGGTGGCCAAACCAGAACGGCCAGGAAGGTTCTGCTATGCATTTGGTGGGACAATTAACAGAAAAAATAGGATGGATCGAATTTCCATCTGCGAATCCTTGGCCAAACGGAATAAGATAGACCCATTTCTTAAACGAATAGTGACTGGAGATGAGAAATGGATCACATACGATAACCCTGTGCGAAAACGATCGTGGTCAAAGAGCGGAGAAGTACCTCAAACGGTGGCCAAACCAGAACGGCCAGGAAGGTTCTGCTATGCATTTGGTGGGACTGGAAGGGGATTATTTATTATGAGTTGCTTCCATATGGCCAAACGCTAAATACTGATCTCTACTGCCATACAACTGGACCGTTTGAAGATAGCAATTGACCAGAAAAAGGCTAGAATTGGCCAACAGGAAAGGTTTCTTATTCCACCAGTACAACGCTAGGCCAAACACATCTACAGTGACTCGTCAGAATCTTCGGGAGCTTGGTTGGGAAGTTTTAATGCATCCGCCATACGGTCCGGACTTGGCACCAAGCGATTATCATCTATTTCTTGCATTGCAAAATTTCTTTAATGATAAAAATTTGTATCTAGGGAGGATTGTGAAAATCCACTACTAGAGTTTTTTATACCCTTCACCACACTGTGGTACATGGTATTATGTCTCTGTGCATATGTTTGTAACAGGCAAAAATAATCGAGATAGACCCATGGTTCCTTTTGAGAATATGCATAGAATCACTTTCTGCATGTCCGTCCGTCCGTCTGTCCATGTTAAATTGTAAACAAAGTGCAGGTCGCATTTATTATCTGAATTGGATGAAATTTGGCACAGCTCATTTATTTGGGCCTATTGAAATTGGGAAAAATCGGTTCAGATTTAGATATAGCTCCCATATATATTTTTGTCCGATTTTAGACAATTGGTGCACCAAAGTCCCTGGAAATCTTTTCATTTGCACGAATTTTGGAATAGCGTAATGAATAAGGTCTAGAATGATGTCTACCAAGAATCGTGAAAATCGATTTAGATTTAGATATATCTCCCATATATAGCTTCGCCCGATTTTAGGTAAATAGTCCACTAAAGTCCCTGGAAATCTTTTGATTTGCACGAAATTTGGCACAGCGTAATGAATAAGGTCTAGAATGATGTCTGCCAAGTTTCGTGAAAATCGTGAATTTAGATATAGCTCCCATATATATCTTCGTCCGATTTAAGGTAAATTGTGTACCAAAGTCCCTACATATCTTTCGATTTGCAGGAAATTTGGAACAGCGTACTGAATGTCGCCTATAATTATGTGTGCTAAGTTTCATGAAAATCGGTTCAGATTTAGATATAGCTCCCATATATAGTTTCGCCCGATTTTATGCAATTGGTGCACCAAAGTCCCTGGAAATCTTTTCATTTGCACGAATTTTGGCATAGCGTACTGAATTAAGTCTAGAATGATTTGTGCTAAGTTTCGTAAAAATCGGTTCAGATTTAGATATAGCTCACATACATATTTTCGTCCGATTTTATGTAATTAGTGCACCAACGTCTCTGAAAATCATTCGACTTGCACGAAATTTGTCATATTGTACTGAATTATGTCTAGAATGATGTGTGCTAAGTTTCGTGAAAATCGCTACAGATTTAGATATAGCTCCCATATATATTTTCGTCCGATTTTATGTAATTAGTGCACCAAAGTCCCTATATATTATTCCATTTGCACGAATTTTGATATAGGGTACTGCATTAAGTCTAGAATGATGTTGCTAAAAGATCCATAGCTAGGCCGATTGACACAACGTACTGATGTAGTATAAATTAGTCTCTGGCAAGTTTCCCTGAAATCGGTTCAGATATAGATATAACAAAAACGCGTATTCTGTTAGGATACATATATAGAATATTCCTAAAGAGGTGAAGGGTATTATATAGTCGGCCCAGTCCGAATTTACTACTTTCCTTACTGGTTTTCAAATAGAGAGCTGGACTTCTATGAGAGAGATATTATGAAAAAAATGGCAACAAAACGTACAACAAAACGGTGTATATTTGGCCCAAATCCGACATTCCAAATAATGTTAAATGAAGTCCTAAAGTTCAATAAAAATAATGTATTTCTCTTTACCAATCTAATATTTACCAAAACTAGATCAAGTCCGAAGATGGATTGATCTACTCTTTTTTTACCTCTCCCAAAAATGTCAAAATTTTGAAAATTTGTTCATCCAATATCAAGCGAATGGAATGTCCGATTTAATTCAACACATGTACATCGTTATATTTCTTTCAAACTCAAATCAAGTTCGAAAATGGAAACGTTAGATTCACTCTTTCTGGTACCTCCCCCACAAAATGGTGAAAATTGTGCTGAAAATTTATTTTATAATATAATGCGAATCCAATTCAAAGCAAACTATGCTCAACGTAATATTTTAATTATGCCTGTATATTGTTGGGAGATGGGATTTATCGGTCCCTTCCCTGTATTAGCCTTCTATCAACATTTGTAAATTGTATATGAAGTGATCGGAATATCATCTAAACTTTGCACATGGTAATATTTGTACCTAGCCCAGATCGAATCCGAAGACGGGGCCCATCCGTCCACTCCATATTGCAAGATATATTTCCTGGCGATTACTTAATTTTACTACCTCACATATAACAATCATATTTATAATTGTTATCTATTGGACATAGGCTAAATATTTGTTACTCAAACTAAAATAATTGGAAATAAAATTAATGCGTTAAAATTACTCGAACTAATCTGCTTCATCCATTTTAATATTTGACCCGGGGAGCTGCAGCATGCTACTACATTTAAATGTAGATGTCTTCAATCATTTAACACTAATAGTTAACTCATATTGTGTTTCCAATCATGTATGTATATGTTTCCAATACCATTACAGCTAAATCTGTCATATCAGTCAGTTGTAAACTCATGTCCAAACTAATTTTATATACACATTAATTATTTGATTAATGCCAACAGCATCTCAGCTCAGCGATCAGGTAGCATTTCAAATTTATTTTCCAACCATTTATGTCGTAGATATTTTTTAACATCAAAAAATTAACTCATTAACCTTTCGATATTTAATGTTTGAACATCAATTGACAGCTATGATTTTTGTTTTTTTTTTCTTCAAATGAATTAACGATCGAGAGTGGTTTTGCTGCCAAAACAAAAGAAAAAATCATAGCACAATTTAAGCTTATACGTCCAACAATCTATCCCACAGAATATAATCTTCTGCTTTGTTGGTGTCTGTTGTGCCTGTCTGTCTACTCACCTCTTGACTTTGTTCCAGTAGCTGTGAACTATGTGGCCGTATGGTTACCGGGTAATTTCTCAATTGATGTCGTGGCTGATGTTGATGCTGCTGCTGTTCCTGTTGTTGCTCCTCATCGCTTTGTAGCTGTTGTTGCTGCTGTTGTGACTGTGGTCGTATTAAAAATTGTCTACCATCTGTACCATAAATGGTCTCTTGTGGATCTTCTGGATCATCGGAATGTGTACTGGAACGACCATTGCTGCTGCCGCTGCCAGTTCCATCCGTTCGGTGATTTGCATAGACGTTGTTGCCATCTTTTGTGTCTTTTGTTTGTCTCTTATCTTTGGTAGCGTCATTTGATGTTGATTCTTTGGCAACAGTTGCTGTTGCAGCAACGGCTGCTGTTGTGTCATCGGTAATTTGTTTTGTTGACGTTATTTTACTGGCTTTATTTGGTGTTTCTATAGTGTGGACATTTAATATGCCTGCGGAAAAAGAGAGAGAGTGAGAAAATACAAAAATGTAATTTGGTAAATTGGGAGATTTATCCGTTGTGTGACAAAGAAGTAAATTATTTATTGGTTATTATTATTGGTCGAAATCCTATTTAATTGGATGATAACTTATTTGAACACTTGAATGAGTAAATCGTGTAATTGACGATAATATTCAAATACCAGTAAGCAAAGCATTAATGTGTGACAAATTCGATTGTGTTGCAGTCAATTTTTTAGATAACTCCTTAGAATTTAATTAAAACATTTTCTAAAATTGTCAATATATAAAACTACTACGTGTGTATTGTACCTTCGAAGTAAATCCCATTCTAGGAAAAAGCAAGGTATATATTTAATGGATACTTCATATAAATGACGTTTTGATACGGTAAGAATTAGTATTGAAATACGAACTTAAAAGCACATATGAAACTTGACGTAGCCCCTATATAATGGTCCCCGCTCGGCAAAAAATAATCATGTTTTTTGTTCTTAGTTTTTGTTATGTCAGCCAATCTGTTGACATTAAGAGTTTTGAAATTTTGCACATTGTTGTTATTCGTATTGAAAATGGGATATATCTGTCCATTTATAAAGTAGTCTATTATAAAACTTTATTCCCCAATGATGGTTTGGCCACGGTTTTTAACCTAATTTTGCTTATCTCTGGGTATAATTTTTTTCTCCTAAAAATTATCAATATCTTTACCCTGTTAGGCGTATTCCTCATATAACACTCTATACCAAATTTCGGTATTTTGTGGAGTTTGGGCACCTGAATTTGGGCAAATAAATTAGCTGTTACTATATATT
Organism: Musca vetustissima; assembly: GCF_032173495.1. NCBI lineage: Eukaryota > Metazoa > Arthropoda > Insecta > Diptera > Muscidae > Musca > Musca vetustissima. The sequence continues at coordinate 152,190 of NW_026878456.1, read as the reverse complement.
TTGATGATCATTGATTAGGAAATCCACATAACAAAAGTTATAAATATATCAAGTTTTCGGAGGCCCCCACGTAATGTTACGCCCAATAGTCTGTTTGGGTACGTTTTTCAACCGAATTGGCTTAATATATACATATATATATGGGCAATATTGCCAATTTTTTAACATAGCTGAAGCGGAGGTTCACCCCTTTATAACTCGGGAATTACTTAAGTATATGAAAAAAAGTAAATAGTATTGGGTTAATTGATCTGTCGTTGCAAACTGTTCATGATTTTGACCTCCAAACTTTATTTTGGTGGAAGCTGTGTCTACTTTAATGTAAAAAAAATGTGTAAAAACACGTTGAGGCGAACCAGTTTTTTATGTTCTCTATCGATTTGTGACTAAGCCACTCATTGCACGGTCTTCGTGTCAAAATAAAACTAGAAGCCAACAAAATGGGGACTACGCCCCTTCTGTATCATTTTTCAAAATTTTCACTGCATCTACCTTTAAATAATGCTGACATTTTGAAGCTCGATTTTGAGTGTTTTTTGAATTTTACTTCTAGCTTTAATACGCAAACAGGTATTTATAAAAATCGATTATAAGATTATTGTAGTCGCGAATCTGCGTAATTTGATATGTATTCAGAGTAATACTCATCCGAAGGTGCGAATTTTGTGCGATCAAATTTCTAAAAAACCTATTTTTGGGGCCAAATTTTTAGATCTGTCAAGTGAATGATATGGGTACCCGCGATCAATAAGGTTTTTTACGTTTCGGATGATATAAAATCTTCTTCGTGAAAATCCATCTACTAGAACGGCGGGAACTGGCCTTCCAAAAACACGAAATTTGGCAAAAAATGTTTTTGAAAATATCGCGGATTTATTTGTGTTTTCTGTGTATCATTTCCGCTTCAATAAATGACCTCATACGGATTTTGATCTTTTTCGAAAAGAGAACTTTAAAAACTTCAGCCGAAAGAGAGATGTACGCAATTTATCTCAAAAATAGATTTTGCTGGCACATCCATGGTTCTTAATGGACCACATTGAAATGGTATAGATCGATGTATTTTTTTAGGGTGCACACCGAAATCGGATGCGCGTTAATGGCATATGGAGTTTTCGGAAATTATTCGCGTTTTACGATTTTTTGGGTACTTCAATGTAACGTGCGGCACATCTTAGCCGTCAAATGAAATTTCGCAAAATATATATGGATTGGAAGGTAAACTTCAGTACTTCCTGGAAACCGCATGCGCATCAAATGATTTTGAGAATTACGCGATTTACACGCAATTTAAAATGTATATTTCATAATATTATTTTATTTTAAGATTTATTCCTATTTATAGAATTCTAAGATTTATCGGAAGGGTCTTGATATAATCCGCAAGGCGTATACTTATACACAAAAAGTGATTATTATTATATATGTCAATTTTTCGGCGAAATTCGGGTAAAAAAGCAGAATAATCCCAAAAATTTTTTTCAGAAATTTCTTGTATACAATTAAAAAAACCAGTGAGCGGAGCAGTATAGTCGGACGTGGCTGACCATACGATACCCTACACAACTTCCATGAAAATCTAACTTTGTGTGGTTCTATATTCTGAGATTGGGCAATATTTCGCGATATTTGCACACTTTTGACAGGCTAGAGGTCAGCAAATGTTACTAATAATCAGTACAGACCCTCTAATTACTTCTCCAGATTTCCTTCACAGTGGGTTGTGTTGTAATGTTCGGCTTTCGACTCGAAAAGTACAAATAATTCAGTTTTCGGTCCACTTCATCCGAAAAATTATTATCTGATTATCACCTAACATTTTAGGCGTTGTCCTTGACCATAACTGGAACCTCATGGAACATTTCAAAGCGATCAGCGCTATATTTCCGCCCTCCAGTGTGGTAATATGTTACTAAATAATATATGAATACGTAAGCACCTGTAAATATTTAAGTGTAACTCCCGCATCCGAGTACCTACGACAATATAATTGGTATCAATTTGAAGGTCGACCGCTCCCCTTGTCGGGTCTATGTCCTTCAGTGGTAAATATATACGCAATAGAATTCAAATTTTGTCATTTTTCACACAAATGTTCGGGTCCATTTCACCCGCTAAATATTGACCGACTTTATCAAAACAGGCATCTCCATGCAAAAATTCGCGGTGTTTGGGCCATAATTGCGACCTCTGGAGCGACCAGAAAAACCGACAAAAATAAAGTTTTTGGTCCATTTCATCCCCTAAATATTAAACGATCTTTTCCAAAAACAATAGGGGTTTTCATTGGCCAGAAACCATCCTACATGCAAAATTTCGTGAAGATTGGTCCATAACTGTGGCCTGTATCGTGTTTACAAATTAAATTGGACAGACGGACGGACGGACGGACGGACACACATGTCTAGATCGACTCAGCTAGTCGAGATATGACGATCGGTATACTTAAAGGTGGGTGTAGGACCAATATTTCGCGGCGTTACAAACATTTGGGGCTGCACAAAGCTATAATACCCTGACAACATAGTTGTGTAGGGTATAATAAATATTATGACATTATTTTTTTGAACCAAAACCAAATATTTTTCCTCAATATCTTGTTTTGTTGTCGCTGAGATTTGGAAACCGCTACACGGACTTGTGTGATTTTGATATCATTTGATTCATCATGGTGTTTAGATTATGTAGATATTTTTAAATTAATTTTTAGGTGTGTGTATGTCACTAATATAATGAAAATATTGATGTAATCTGCTATATGTTTTTATTTTTCTCATATTTCGCGAATATGTGCAACTTTATCGTGATTATTATAATATATTCATATTCTTATTTTACGGAGGAAAATATATATCAACGTTTTTGGTCAATATAATAAACGGCGTAATTTTAAGATTTTTTTCTTATGCCCATAATTAAAATCTCGATAACTTTTGCGCGCATCAACCAAAAATTTGATCGCGAACGGTTTCGGAGTCAGAACATTTTTCTCTATATGTGTACCAAAAATCATTGATGTGCCACAAAAATAAAAAAGCTGATTTTTTGAAAATGGAATATTAAAAAATTGCCAATATTGCCCATATATATGCCCAATAATCTGTTTGGGTACGTTTTCTAACCGAATTGGCTCTAATTTGATTTTTTTGGGTTATCATAAGGTTATCGTAAGGTGGTTAAAAATGTCCTTGTACAAATTTTCCGTTTAATTTTCGGTTTATGTTTCTATACCAGTTTTTATACCCGACACTCGGGTATTTGGAACATAATTTTTTTTTGATAATGAACAGTCTACACCGCATAATGCAATAACATAGTCCTATATAAATCCCGGCCGATTTTACGAATTTCGAATGCACACCACGTCATGGAGGGTATGCAAAGTTCGACCCGGAACTTAACGACGTTATTACTTGTTAGATATTAAACTATTTCGGCCCGATTTAAATTGAAGATAGAATGCATTCATAATAATTTTACGATCTTTTGTTTTTCCAGAAAATAGTGTGACGTCACGCTTGTGTGTATAAATCATGTTTTTTATATATTTTTATACCCTACACAACTATGTTGTCAGGGTATTATAACTTTGTGGAGCCCAAGAGTTTGTAACGTCGCGAAATATTGGTCCTAGACCCACCTTTAAGTATACAGATCGTCATATCTCGACTAGCTGAGTCGATCTAGACATGTGTGTCCATCCGTCTGTCCGTTATAATTTGTAAACACGATACAGGCCACAGTTATGGAACAATCTTCACGAAATTTTGCATGTTGGATGGGTTCTGGCCAATGAAGACCCCTATTGTTTCTGGTAAAGATCGGTTAATATTTAGGGGGGCGAAATGGACCAAAAACTTTATTTTTGTCTGATTTTCTGGTCGCTACAGAGGCCGCAATTATGGCCCAAACATATCGAATTTTTACATGGAGAAGGGGATTGGGCCAAAGAATAACCATGCCTGTTTTGATAAAGATTGGCCAATATTAAGCGGGTCAAATGGACCCTGACTTTTGTGTGAAAAATTGCAAAATGTGTATTCTATAGCGTATATATTTACCCCTGAATGACATAGACCCAAGAAGTTGAAAATATATCCAAGAGGAGTGGTTGGCCTTCAAATTGTCGTATGTACTCAGATGTGGGAGTTACACTTAAATATTTACAGGTGCTTAGGTATTCGAATATTATTTAGTAACCCATTACCACCCTAGAGGGCAAAAATATAGCGCTGATCGCTTTGAAATTTGCTATGAGGATCCAGGTAAGGTCAAGGACAACGCCTGTAGTTTTCGGTGATGACCAGATAATAATATTGGGATAAAGTGGACCGAAAACTTATTTTTTTGGGTTTCTTTGAGTCGACCTATAGGCCACAATTGAAATCCGAACATAACAACAAGAGAGTGCAAATGTTGCCCAAGATCAGAATATAGAACCACACAAAGTTAGATTTTCGTGGAAGTTGTGTAGGGTATCATATGGTCGGCCCCGTCCGATTATACTGCTCCGCTCACTGGTTTATAATATATTTAAAAAAGTATACAATAATATAAGAAACTTAACCCTACCATCAATGGGAAGGTGTGGAGGATTTACGGGGTAATTTTTTATGAGACTTAATACCTATACCGAAATTTGTTATAAATTCTAACTTTTTCATGCATATTTATTTTTTAAGAATGTTTGAAAATTTAAAAATTCAAATTTTCTTATTTACTCGATATTAATCATATTTTTCGATACGCATTGAAATATATATTTTTTATAGCCTTCACCACAATGTGGTACAGGCGAAAGGAAACGAGATAGACCCATGGTTCCTTTTGAGAATATGCATAGAATAACATTCTGAGTCGATTTATGCATTTCCATGTTAAATTGTAAACAAAGTACAGGTCGCATTTATTACCGAATTGGATGAAATTTGGCAAAGCTCATTTATTGTGTTTTTTTTAATATTGTGCAGACGTTGCATTCATAAATATTTCGGACGGGTGTCTGATTGAAATTAAATTTTGAACAGTGCGACATACCGAATAGCGTGTACCAAGTGTGTTATAAACGTAAAACGTTACGTAAATTTGTCCCATTGTACGCATACGACTCGAAAATCTGCCCGAATGAAATGAAATTTAGGATAAGATGCAGAATGGCATGCTTATGGATTGATGTTAGTCCTTTCACATATAAATACAAATCTCATATTTAAATATTTTAATATTTATTAAATATACCCAAAGTGATGAAGGGTATCATATAGTCGGTCCAGTCCGACTTTACTACTTTCCTTACTGGTTTGATTATATTTTTTGTCCGGAGACATGATATTACTACGACTACTCATGATGATAGAAAGAGCGGTTAAGGCTTTAAATGTAATGATGGGATGTTTATATAAAAGATATACCCAACAAGTGGACCAATAACGATCGTTTTTCTAAGGAGATTCTGCAATCCATCTGACTCCATAAAAAATAAATTGTAGGAAATTTGTATGGGAAAAATGAAATGGCGAAAATAATATGCAGTGATAATGTGTACACTCAAACTGACATTAAAGTAATGAAAAAACTCAGGGTAAATAAGTTGGTCGAATCGAAAATTAAAAAAACATATTCGAATTCACATTATCGAGAGTTCACTGTATGTTTTTTTTTAAATGAAGCACAAATTATAATATTTGAGAAATTGATGGATTGCTGAAGGTGTGCAAGATTCTGTGTACTCCACCTCATCGTATATAAATTATGAGACTAAAACTGAGATGTATTGCATCATTATTTGATGTAGTCCTCATATATTGGTTTTTATGTTATAGAGTATTTTGAGGGTGAAGAACCTAGAATGATGAAATACAGGTACTGGACCATTATATGGGGTAAAGGTATGGGGTAAATACAGCCACATCGTTTGAAAAATGTGAAAGGATCATCAAAAGACCTAGAATGGGGAAGGAGTTTTTTATGTGCGCTATGTTAAAACATGGACCCAAATTGGTCATATTCTATCCAGAATGTGAAATTACAGTCCTTTCGATTGGAACTGGCTACAACTCTCAAAATACAAAAAGGCGAAATAATCGTTATATGGGGACTATATCTATACAATATAAGATTTAACAAAGAATAACACATTTATATACATTTATATATAATATAGCCGATTTATTGTGTCAGCATCAAATGACGGCTGAAGGGCTTCTCAAACATTAAACGCGTTTTTCTCTATACATTTTTTTGCGAATGGCGGGCACGATATTAATAATCCAATCGGTTCCAAATTTTGCAACGTTTCTATAGCTCATGAACTGGATAAAGTCAATCGGTGAAGATTATTTTTTAATTTTTTTGGTAAAAAAAATGATTTTCCAAAAATATTTTTCAAAGGTCCACCATTTTGTTAATTTTAGAGCGAAGTCAATAATCCTAGTTCATACAAGAGCCAGACATGTACTCTTTCTAACACCGTTGGAATTTTCGGATTCCGATGTTCTAGTGAGGAGTTTTCATGCCCGCCATCAATAATAAGGACTTTTTTCTTTAATTACAAAAAACAACAACAAAACAATAACAAAAATTTGTTGTAAATTATTTTGCTTCTCTTTTAAATCTTCAATTATATATGTGCAAAGTTACATATATTGGTTTTTACCAGCCCATTGAAAATCTTGAAAAATTAAAATCGATTTTGAGTAATAACACATTTAATATACTTAGTATACAAATGTACGGAATAATTATTTAGAGGACCTATATCGACAATTTATTCAAACGAATTTTATAGCTCAATGGGTTATCAATTTTGCGAACAAAATTGATAAACATTTATGGTAAATATTTTAAGTTAATCCTAATGTACAATTTTTTCCAAATTTCCGAGCAAGAATCGAGTAAAAGTGAAAATGAACGATGAAAACATACGAATATCGATCACTATTTGATATAGTAATCATATATTGGTTTTTACGTTATGGAGTATTTTGAGTATGTTTCCAAAGACTTGGCTATAATTTTGTAATTTTCACACAATTCTCATTAGGTCGAATAATTTCTTGGGGTAAATCACAAACAAATATTTGCAAAATTATTCCCGTTATATGTGTATAGGGTATGATCCACTTTAAAAAAATCAGGCACAGAGTTCAATACGCAAACTTTTAACCCATTTCACTATCCCTAATAATACTATAAAATTTTAATTAATAATAATACAAGTTTTTATAATTTCACACTCTATTCATAAAATGTTAACGCAATCGACAATTACAACAATTTCATTCATGTATTAACTTAATGTTAAATTTACAAAACGATTACACATAGTCTAAACATCCACACATTGTAAGGTTTTTTTTTAACTATTTCTGGTCCACTGCCATCACTTACCACACACAAAACAAATTAAAATTAATATTTTCATTTTGTTAATTTTATTGTCACCCCAAACTTAGTTGTTGGTGTTGTTGGTTATTGTTGGCGTGCAATTGTCGGAAGACTAGTTTTGCGACACTTCGCTGGCGTTGCGTCAATGTTTCGTTTTTCCGCTTTTCTTCCTTTAGTGGAATATTTTGATTTTGGAAATTTCACATAACATTGTTTCGGGATGTTTCGTTTCGTTTAGCTTAGTTTTGCTTTATATTCTCATGCACGTCGTTTCAAGTTTTTCGTTTTGAGTTTGTCTTATAAAATCATACTTTTAATCCTGGCAAAGTATGTTTTATATTCGATTCCACGTTACGATGTTTAAATTTAACGGAAATCTTTACTTGGATTCGCGACGAAAATATTCACCATTCATTTGGCAGAGATGCACAGAGAGAGAGACACAAGTTGCTGGTAACACGTTCGAATATCGACTCGTTTCAATTGTTTCACGACACTGGCATTTATAAATGTTGTGAACCTTTAAGACCCAAAAGCAAAACACAACAAAAATGAAAGAAACAATAAACACGAACATTTTCCAGCAGCAATCATCTGCAAGACAATGCTTCGCTCAAAAGTAAAACATCTTGACAAAACAGTGCCACCAAATCGTCGCATACTAATAGTGGTGTTGGTGCCGCTGCTGCAGTCGCCGCGTATAAGATGATTATTATGCTGAGACCTTTTTGTCTTATATTGTGTCTTTCGTTGAACCAAACAACTAAACACCAAAGCGACCAACAGTGAGAATAACAGTTTGCTGTGACTTCATTGCCAACTGCAAAACTAATCCAAAATTCTGCACAATGGCTTGGAGATTTTCTCTCTCCCGATCTAAGCCAAATAGAAATTTTTTTTATAATCGCAATGTTGAAAAAAAAAACCAGTAAGGAAAGTAGTAAAGTCGGACGGGGCCGACTATATGATACCCTTCACCACTATGGGTATATTAAACAGGACTATTAGCATGAAATTGGATGAAATAAAATATGTGATATTTATCTAAATGGGAATCTACGTAGATCTATCTATAAAGTATGTAAATCGACTTCAAACAAATATAAATAGGCCATCCGTTGGGCTATGTCTGTACTTCTAGAAAACGCAACTACATAATTCTATGCTCAATTTTGTACGTTGTGCAAAATTTGATGTCAAACTGACTAACATGAGGAGTTTGATGCCCAATTTACTTAAAATCGGGCGAAAATATATATGGAAGCTCTATCCAAATATCAAGCAATTTCAAACAAACTTGTCACAGGATAGGCTATACTAATTTCAGAACGTTTTTTTCCTATTGGTTCCTTGGTGCGTCAATTACTTCCAATCAATCTATAATAAAAGGGAGCTATATCTAAATCTGGACCGATTTTCACGAAACAACGCAGACATCACTCTAGGTTCAATTCAGTACGTTATGCCAAATTTTATGCAAATCGAAAGATATATAGGGACTTTGGTGCACCATATACATGAAATCGGACGAAACTATATGTGGGAGCTATATAGAAATCTGGTGCACCATTTACATGAAATCGGACGAAACTATATATGGGAGCTATTTCTAAATCAGGACCGATTTTCATGAAACTTGGCAGACATCATTCTAGACTCAATAAAGCACGTTATGCCAAATTTCGTGCAAATCGAAGGATATATAAGGACTTCGGTGCAACATTTACATGAAATCGGACGAAACTATATATGGGAGCTGTATGTAAATCTTGAACTATTTTCACGAAACTTGGCAGACATCATTCTAGACTCAATTCGTACGTTATGCCAAATTTCGTGCAAATCGCAAGATATATGTGGTGCACCATTTACATGAAATCGAAGGAACTATATATGGGACCTATATCTAAATCTGTACCGATTTTTACGAAACTTGGCAGATATCATTCTAGACTCAATTCAGTACGTTATGCCAAATTTCGTGCAAATCGAAAGATATATAGGGTCTTTGGGGCACCATTTACATGAAATCGGACGAAACTATATATGGGAGCTATATCTAAATCTGGACCGATTTTCACGAAACTTGGCAGACATCATTCTAGACCTAAATGATTAGGCTGTACCAAATTACGTGCAAATCAAAAGATATATAGGGACTTTGGGGCACCATTTACATGAAATCGGACGAAACTATATATGGGAGCTATATCTAAAACACGACCGATTTTCATGAAACTTGGCAGACATCATTCTGGGCTCAATTAAGTACGTTATGCCAAATTTCGTGCAAATCGAAAGATATATAGGGATTTTGGGGCATCATTTACATGAAATCGGACGAAACTATATATGGGAGCTATATCTAAATCTGGACTGATTTTCACGAAACTTGGCAGACATCATTCTAGACCTAAATGATTAGGCTGTACCATATTACGTGCAAATCAAAAGATATATAGGGACTTTGGTGCACCATTTACATGTAATCGGACGAACTATATATGGGAGCTATATCTAAATCTGGACCGATTTTCTCGAAAGTTGGCAGACATCACTCTTGGCTTAATTCAGTACGTTATGCCAAATTTCGTGCAAATCAAAAGATATATAGGGACTTTGGGGCACCATTTACATGAAATCGGACGAAACTATATATGGGAGCTATATCTAAATCTGGACCGATTTTCACGAAACTTGGTAGACATCATTAAAGGCCTAAATGATTAGCCTGTACCAAATTTCGTGCAAATCGAAAGATATATTGGGACCGTTTACATTAAATCGGTTAAATATATATATATGGGAGCTATATCTAAATCTGAACCGATTTTTCCCAATTTCAATAGGGTTCGTCCTTGGGCCGAATAAGTGACCTATGACAAATTTCATCCAATTCGGATCATAAATGCGACCTGTACTTTGTTTACAATTTAACATGGACAGACAGACAGACGACGGACATGCATAAATCGACTTAGAAAGTGATTCTATGCATATTCTCAAAAGGAACCATGGGTCTATCTCGATTATTTGTGCCTGTTACAAACATATGCACAAAGACATAATACCCTGTACCACAGTGTGGTGAAGGGTAAAAATATAATAATAATATTGAAGCCGAGGTTCGTCGGTTTATAATTCGTCAATCATTATTGGTTGTCATCTTTTAAAAATACATACATACCTAATTTTACACAGCAAATAAAAAATTATGAATATTATCATAATTTCATTCATAGTAAATTTTCTCCATATTGTACGCGTACCTCACTTAGAATAAAAGTAAACATTCTAATAATCATGAGAAAGCCACAATTTTTTTCCTAATTCGCTCTATTCTACCCCTATTTAGGCTTATTTTTCCTCTCTCTTTCTCTCTTTTTTTTGTGACAAAAACAAAAAAAAACACCTGTTTCTGTTGCTAACAACTGTCGTCATTCCACTCACACGAGTGTGACTAGTTTAGCATTCTTTATTGTTTTTATTGTTTCTTTATTTCAGACACTTTTACCGAACTCCGGTGTTACAAAATTCCCATATGTTTTTTCCAAATGATTTCGATATAAATGCTAAATGGCATATATCAAACAAGGGTTGATTGTATATAATTGTTCAAATGACGCAGAACCTAATCGTGCCAGTAAATAAAAAAGTGACAATACAATAACAAAGAAGAAGAAACAAAAATCAAAAATTAAACAAACACAATCCCAAGTTTTTTTATTCTCTCTGGCAAGAAGCCAATATTTAAATTTTATGAATTCCATTCATAAAATGCAGAAATTGGAAAATCGGCTAGAAAATTCAACATACCTAAATTATATCAAAATATGGACGTACCCTCCAAGAACGTGGAATGTCGAATTACAGACCTTTCGGTTGGGTGATCATCCTAAGACCACAAAAATGCCTAATATTAAATGGGGTACAAGCACACCGTTTTGAAAATGCGCATAAATCCAATATTGTATCCTCAAAGAAAATTCGAAATTACAGTCCCTTCGGCTGCAACTGGCCAAAATACCAGGCGAATGGAAAGTCCGATTTGAAGCAAACTGTGCACAACCTATCGAAATTACAGTCCCTTCGGCTGCAACTGGCCAAAATACCAAATCATGCGAATGGAAAGTCCGATTTGAAGCAAACTGTGTACAACCTATTATCTTTACCAAGACTAGATCTACAGGGTGAGATGAAAAAACTACAACTAACTTCAGACTGCTGTCATTTCTAAGCCATCTGTCCGACACTTATTCCAGTGACAGCTCATTATATTGTTTACAAGCGTACAAAAGCATTTTGGTGAGAGTTACAGCATTAAAATCTGTATAAATATTTTGTGTCTCGTACCATCGCTCGTTACCGTGATACTGGTAGCGTAGCCCGACATCAAGGAAGTGGACCGAAGAAAACAACAACATCAGCAGAAATAGGTCGAAACCAGCGTCGCAGTGGCCGAAAAATGGCTCGCAATATTCTATTCGGCAATTAATGGAAAATGAGCTCGGGGTAAGCCATTGAAATTCCAATAAGTGAAAGAACTTACTCCTCAACAGAAAGAAAATAGACTCAAAAGAGCTAAAAAGTTGCTTCGCTTGGCCGAAAGTGGTGAACTGTCGAATTTGATTTTCTTCGATTGAGAAAACATTCGTTGTCCAGCAGTTTGTAAACAAACAAAATGATCGTGTTTACTTGCCAAAGAGATCAGCTGAAAATGTGCACCTTCGGTTGGCCACCAGAACTCAAGGGCCGGCCATGGTGATGGTGTGGGCCGCCATAACAGCCGATGGTCGCTCTCCGCTCGTATTAATCGACCGTGGAATCAGAATAAATGCCGAATATTATCGCGAAAATATTCTTGAGGTTGTATTAAAGCCTTGGGCACTTAAACATTTTGGCCGCAGTCCTTGGACATTCCAACAGGACTCAGCACGCGCCACCCAAAAATGGTTACAAGAATGGTTCATTTCCAGTGCACAATGACCACCAAAATCTCCGGATACCAATCCGTTGGACTAATGTTTGAAGTATTTTTGAAATTTAAAAAAAAAATGTAAAAATTATGGCGTTTGACTTTGTTGCAGTTTTTTATCTCACCCTGTTGTCCGAAGATAAGATCCATTGGTCCACTCCTTCTGGTATCTGCCCCACAAATAGTCAACATTTTCAATATTTATGAATTCAATATCAGACGAATGGAATGTCCAATTTGTCCAAAATTAAACTTGTAAAACCTATGGTCTTTATGAAGTCCGAATATGGAACTATAAATTTTAATCGAATTATATAAAATTAATTTTAATCGAATTGAATATCCGCCAAATCTGAAACCTCTTATATAAAAACATATACCCTATATATAGAGCGAATAGTAAAACCTGCGAAGATCTCCGCAAGCCATATGCTGAGAGTATGTATCTGTCGGCTACACCGACTGACACTTTTTTACATTATTTTTTTTTTTTACTTTTTTACCAAGTAAGAAACCAAAATACAAAATTACAGCTGATCAGATCCATCTTAGGTTGGAGGTAAAACATTTTCCCATTGTGCAGTTTTGTGTGGCGGACGAAGAATTGTCTTAGTATTTTCGCCACATAACTAGTCAATGCGGGAAAATAAAGTTGAAACGTTATTCCACACAGATGTTGTTACAGCCGTGTGACGACGATAGTGTCTCATTTTCCGCTTATGCGATTTTTCTGCTTTGGTTCAGGCGAGCAAAACATCAGATAGACAGACACAGCCGTAGACGGAACTGTGTTGGTGCTGGCGGTACCGTCGCCGCTTATGATTTAATTTAACCAAGTTTAAGATTTTCGGACGGTTAATCAAAATAGCAGCTATGAATTTAACACATTAACTGGTAATGAATTAAAAAGAAGAAAAAAAAATCAAATAGAAATCGGGAAATTCATTGAAAAAATAGAACTCTCAAGATTCCGAAAACTATAAGCTTGGAAACTCTTTTTTGATTCTACCTAAACTGAAATCCTTTTAATCCCTATTCACACACACACACACACATTTAGCATAGCTATGGATATTGTCAATGTATTACTCAGCTCGAAGTTCTTTGTTTCTCTAATCGATTATACTAACATCCATCAACAAATTACAGGGACAAAGGTCCCATAATGTACATTTGCAAAATCGAAACACGAATCATACACCCAATTCAGACAATAGTTAACTCTGTTGAAGTTAAGGCTTCGTTTAGCCTAACAAAAGAGAAAGGCCATCATAACGATCTGTTTTGTATTTGTTTGCCCAACTGAAGGAGGGCTAATTTGTTTGTGTTCCATTCATTCATTTTGTGACCGGATGATAGTTGTTATAATGTCTTAAGGTTACTGCTCCCCCAGAGTCTGTGTGACTTTGGGGGGAATTTGTTTTTTGTTTCTTTTTGGGAACGCCTTATTTTATGAGAAATAATGACATTAAAAACTTACAATTAAAGTCATACAAAGGAAATATTGTATTTATAGTTTGAGGTTGTATAAACAGGGGGTCAATAGGTGGAAGGGATTAATGGATATTATTTGTAGGCCGATTTGGATATTACAATATTTTTAATCTCTATTTATACCTATACAATTCCTATATTTTTATTCCCTCCACCATATGTCAGGCATTCGAAATAACTAAAAAAATGGAACAAATGTATGGAAAACGATTTATAGCAAAATTGACACACGCTGTTCGATACGCAGCACGGTTAAACGTTTAATTTCAATCAGACACCCGTTCGAAATACATATGGAAGCTATGGCTGTATCTGCACCAATTTCAACAAAACGCCATAACGTCATTTCGTGTTAATCGCACCATTTATGTAAAATTAAACGAATATATATGTATATGTGGCAACTTTCTCTGAACCGATTTTCCAGAAACTTACCGCACATCATTCAAAACTCAATTTAGTACGCTATGCCAAATTTCGTGCAAATCGAACGTTATAAAGGGACTTTGGTGCACTATTTAACTAAAATCGGATGAAAATATATATGGGAGCTATATCTAACTCTAAACCGATTTTCCCGAAACTTAACACACATCATTCTAGACAGAATTCAGTACGCTGTGCCAAATTTCGTGCAAATCGAAAGATATTGCTGCACCATTTACCTTAAATCGGACGAAAATATATATGAGAGCTATATCTAAATCTGGACCGGGTTTCACGAAACTTAGCACACATAATTGTAGGCCTAATGCAGTACGCTGTGCAAATTTCGTGCGAATCGAAAAATATATAGGGACTTTGGTGTACCATTTACCTTAAATCGGACGAAAATATATATGGGAGCTATATCTAAATCTGAACCGATTTGTCCCAATCTCAATAGGGCTTGTCCTTGGGCCAAATAAATGAGTTGTACCAAATTTCATCCAAATCGGATGATAATTGCGACCTGTACTTTGTTTACAATTTAACATCTGCAGACGGACGGACCGCCGGACATTCATAAATCGACTTAGAAAGTGATTCTATGTATATTTTCAAAAGGAACCATGTGTCGTTTCCGTTTGCCTGTTACAAACATATGCATAAAGACATAATACCCTGTACCACTGTGTGGTGAAGGGTATACAAATATTGCGGAAATGTTTTTGTCCACTATGAACCAGTTAGGCCAAATAATACCTTCAGAATACCATTTGCAATATGAAACATCTTACTAGTATGTTCAATTTTTCGAAGTGGTGCTATGGTATAACATGGACCTTGTCGTCTGTGAAGCAGTTTTTATACCCTTCACCACACTGTGTCTTTGTGCATATGTTTGTAACAAGCAAAAGGAATCGAGATAGACTCATGGTTCCTTTTGAGAATATGCATAGAATCACATTCTGAGTCGATTTATGCATGTCCGTCCAACCGTCTGTTGATGTTAAATTGTAAACAAAGTACAGGTCGCATTTTTGATTCGAATTGGATGAAATTTGGCACAGCTCAATCATTTGGCCCTATTGAAATTGGGAAACATCGGGTCAGATTTAGATATAGCTCCCATATATATTTCCGTCCGATTTAATGTAAATGGTGCAACAAAGTCCCTATATATCTTTCGATTTACACGAAATTTGGTATAGCCTACTGAATTAAGTCTAAAATGACGTGTGCTAAGTTTCGTGAAAATCGGTTCAGATATAGATATAGCTCCTATATATAGTTTCGCCCGATTGTAGGTAAATGGTGCACCAAAGTCCCTGAAAATCATTCGATTCGCACGAATTTTGGCATAGCGTACAGAATTAAGTCTAGAATAACATGTGCTAAGTTTCGTGAAAATCGGTTCAGATTTAGATATAGCTCTCATATATAGTTTCACCCGATTTAAGGTAAATGATGCACCAAAGTCCATGCAACTCTTTTGATTTGAATGAATTGTGGCATAGCGTACTAAGTTAAGCCTAGGATAATGTGTGCAAAGTTTCGTGAAAATCGGTTCAGATTTAGATATAGCTCCCATATATATTTTTTCGTCCGATCTTATGTAAATAGTGCACTAATGTCCCTATATATCTTTCGATTTGCACGAAATTTGGCATAACGTACTGAATTGCGTCTAAAATAATGAGGTAGGTTTCATGAAAATTGGTTCAGATTTAGATAAAGCTCCCATATATATTTTCGTCCGATTTAAGGTAATTGGTGCACCAAAGTCCTTATATATCTTTTGATTTGCACGAATCTTGGTTTAGCGTACTGAATTAAGACTAGAATGATGTGTGCTAAGTTTCTTGAAAATCGGTTCAGATTTACATACAACTTCTATATATATATATATTTTCGTCCGATATAAAGTAAATGGTGCACTAAAGATCCATAGCTAGGCCGATTGACACAACGTACTGAAGTTAATATAAATTAATCTCTGGCAAGTTTCTTTGAAATCGGTTCAGATATAGATATAGGATAGCTTCCATAAATAATTTCGACCTATTCATGTTTAGAGTCGGTTTAGATATAGATAAGGATCACATATTTAAGTTCGTTCAATTTCATGTCAATGTTCCTTCAAACAGGCGACGTCAGTTAAGATACATATGTAAAATATACCCAAAGTGGTGAAGGATATCATATAGTCGGCCCAATCCGACTTTACCACTTTCCTTACTGGTTTATCCAATGAAATGGAGATTATTTTAAATCAGGGGCCGATTAGAAATGGACGTCTTGGATGGAGAATATTTGTGTCCTTTATACCATCCTTCTAAAACGACATCTAGAGAGAAAAAATTATACAAACTTAACTGAGACTTATCATAAAACTTTATGACGAACATTTTTGTGGAATATTTTGACCGAAGTTTTAAATGTGTTTTCAATGATGTCTGGACATCTTCAAAGGGTCGTTTGAGGTTTGCCGTTTTAGACAAGAATAATCCTCAAATGCATATATAAATTTGTAGTAATATTGCCAAAGACACCATATACCTAAAATACAAAGAAATCCTAACCCGTAACCCGACGTAAACCCTAAAAACGGCGATATACGTGTCATCTACTTTTAGCTTCTGTATCATAATTTTTTGGAATATCCCGATAATTATGAAACAAATTGAAATCTGCTTTAGGGTAGTTCCCATATAACGGTACCTCCCAAATTTATATTCCGAATTGAATGTAATTTTGTATTTTGTGTTCTTATTGGGTAGCATTGGGTTAGCGTAGATCCCATATAACGGTACCTCTAGTATTCGATTTTGGGAATTTTTAATGTCCATTGCTCGAACTTAACGAAGTTATTCATATTTAAAAAATTTGTGTTTTCCTTTGAATACCAGAATACATTTATGATCAAAAGTAAATATGGATGCATCTTGTTTCCTTTGGCGTGTTACAAACGAAAATATCCTGCGTATTATTTATCAACTTAAAATTCTTAGGCGATTTATCCTTGTTCGTTTGTCTAATGTAATTTATTACATTGATATAAAAAGCTATATTCTTTCCCACACCCCCCGATTTTTAATATTCTGTCAATTTATGTCACCTTTTCTAAGAGAATTATTTGTCATTTCCTATTACATTAAAGTACGAAATATACTTCTATTTAATTCATATGTATTCATACAAACCAACATATGTACATATATACAAATGTAAATAATCTCAACAATATCAATTCATTTGATATCCGGAATATTTCTGTTTCTTTTTATTATCCAAACTTCGTTTCTAATCGATCATAGTAAATCAAAGGTGGTTTATCTTGTTCTATTTTTGTCGTGAGTTTTTTGATCTGTTGGTTTGGTTTCGCTTTTTTTGCATTTCAACAATTTACACCATTAATTGTTTGGGATTTTTTACGAGATTTATTTTTAGTTGTGTTTTAAGTATTGTTACATTTGCGGATATGTCAATTTAATGTTTAAATGACTTGGCAGCAACTGAAAAAAGAAACAACAACATAAAAGAAAATTAGTTCAGGTTTTTTGTTTAATTCACGTTCGCAGTCATTGCGCTTTTTTTCTGAATGAAAAGTGTCGGGTTGCTGTCTTAAGTCTTTTGTTTCTGTGAAATGCACGTTTGTCAGGCAGCTTCACAAACTTATGAACATTTGTTGTTGTTGTTATCGTTTTTGTTTTGCATTGATGTTTTATTGTGTTGTTGTTGTTATTGCATTTATTGGCTATACTGGCTCCCAATATACTTCGACCAAAAGACCTAGTGACATTATAATTTATATTTTATTTTTTTGGTTTCGCGTGGTTTTCATGAACCTGAATAACGATGACATTTTCATTTATCCAACCAGTCAAACAAACATCTTAGTGGCATGCAATAAATTGTAGATCATCTGGCGTTAAAGTCTCATAAATGAATAGTTTTTTGTTAAAGAATATATTTTTTTGTAATTGTTGTAGTTGAAATTCCTTGACAACATTCTAATTTAAATTAATTCATCATCTAATAAAAACATTGGTATAGCATTGGTTAAAAATAGCTGTAAATATGAGGTCTGTTAAAGCTGTATTAAGTTTTGTGAAAAAAATAAATTATAGCATACGTGTGACGTAGGGGATAATAGATACCAAGCAACGGCTCTGATTGGCTTTAACATGGCAAAGTCCTGGCATATATCGTTCCCTCTTTTATTTCAATTGGGGACACTGACCTCCGATCCATACATCAGTCTTATTTGTGCCCATGCTCCGACAGAAGACAAAGTTTACGAGCACCCAGAAACAGCATATGACCGTTGCCCTGGCCATGTCATTAAAATTCTGCTAGGAGATTTCAATGCAAAAGTCAAAAACGAAAATATTTTTGGCCCCAACGTCGAAAAATTCTGCCTCCATGAAGAAACATTCGACAACGGTCTGAGGTTGATTGACTTCGCGGCATCAAAAAACATGGTAGTTAGCAGCACCAGATCCAAGCATCTCGATATACACAAGGCCACCTGGATTTCTTCCGGTCAAATAACGAGAAATCAAATTGATCATGTTGTGATAGACGGAAGGCATTCATCCAGTGTTTTAGACGTTCGATCGATACGAGGAGAGAATATGTATTCGAACCATTACGTTGTGGCAGCCAAGGTTCGCTGCCGGATTAATGAAGCACCAAATGTGCGATATAATGTAACACGGAAACTCGGCGTCGAAATGCTGCAAACACAGAAGAAGCCTACTCCGCCCAACTTACCCATCTGCTTGAGGAAAACACTCCTTGTCCCGATAATAATATGGAAGCACGATGGCAAAGAAGATCCCACTCCCTACAAACTGCAGCAAAAACAACACTTGGGTACCAAAAACCACCGTCAAGAAACCCGTGGAACGATCAGAAGTGTCGTAAACGATCAGAAGAAGCGTATAGGGCAACCCTGTAGATAGTAGCAACACGTAATGCAAGGGAGTATTATCGTGAGAAAAGTAGACAGGAGAAACGTATATTTAGAAAAAAGAAGAGAGAACAAGAAAAACGTGAGCGTGAGCAAATCGAGATATGCAGGAGTCAGAATGAAATCCGTAAATTTTACCGTCGAGTAAAACACCAAACCAAAGGCTTTGGTGCAGGCACATCCTTCTGTAAGACGGAAAGCCGGTGAAAGATACAGATAGCGTATTGAGGATTTGGAAGGATTATTTTACAAAGACTTCGGTATCGAATTGTGGCGGTGAAAAATATATGCTGGAACCAATAAAATATGATGGTATAGATTGTGTACCAAGATAAGGTCAGAATAGCAATTAATCGGCTGAAGAATAATAAAGCAGCAGCTGCCGATGGATTACCAGTTCTGGTCTGGTCAGAAGCATGCACCAACTGATCAGTTCCATTTGGCTACAGAAATGCATGTCCTAAACGAGGACAAGACGATATGTGCCTTTATATGCCATCGCATATAAATTGTTATCCAGCGTACTGTGTGAATGACTGAAGTCAATGATCAAGGACATTATTGGACCATACCAAAGCGGCTTCATCCCGGAAAAGACCCACGAAAATCTCATCGACACATTTCACCTATATGACTATAAAGCCGCATTCCGTTCAGAGGTGTTTAAATCCATGTCCGCGTTCGGCATTCCTGCAAAATTAATACGGCTATGCAGTATAACGCAGTGAAAATTTGAGGGTTTCGCACAACTGTTCTTATAATTATGTGATCAGTACGCTAGTTAATTTTAAGCTTCGTACCACCTCCTCGCTTTAACTTCAGTATTCTTTTGGTTTTCTGTTCGATTTAATAGATTGTAAATCGTGTAACTGAAAACATTTCTGACAATTCCCCAATTGGCGATTGTAATATATCAACTGAATTATATCAAATTCATAGGATATCCTTTTGGATGCTTACAAAGTTCACCATGAAATGATTTTCAATATAAATCAAATAGAGTAAAACACACAAAAACTAACGATAGAGTAACATTTTCTTGATACAATCCATACACAGAAAGAAGTTTTCATAATTTCATTTATACTTAATTTTTTCCATATTGTACATGTACATCGCTTAGAGTACAAGTAAAAATTCGTATAAAGACGGGAAAGCCACTATTTTTCCCAAAAAATTTAAACATTTCATTGGTATCAAAACTAGTTTCCTACTTCGCACTACTTTACCATTATTTGCGATCATTGGCTTTCTCTCTCTCCCTCTTTGACAAAAACAAATATATTCCTCCTAAGAAATAACCACCACCATTAGCAGCTTTATTGCTTTTACACAATGGGCTGAGGTGACAGACGTTGGCCGAGTAAGACTCGGATCGTAGACCCCTTTGTCGTGGAAACGAATTGCTCGTCTGTGTTTTGCTTTGGTGTCGTTCTCTTGGTATTTGTTATTTGTGCAATCGTTTATTTGTCTACGATTGTGTGTTTTGCATACCATTGCTTCTTTATATCAGACACCCTTTCCGACCTCTGAATTGGTTTTACATAATTCGCATATATATTTTCCAAATTATTACTATATAAATAATAAATACAATATATAAAACAAGTGTTGTTCTAATAACGCAGAACATGAATATGTAAGTAAATAAGTAAAGTAAATAAACAAAGTACAAGACATAACTTTGAAGAAAAAAAAACATAAAATCAAAATAGAAAAATTTAATCGACTGAAACATTTCTGTGCCATCCCCTTCACCACCAAACACACACACCATAATTGTTGTTTTCCACTCTCTCTCTCTCTCTCTCTCTCTCTCTATCTTTCTCTCTGACAAGAAATCAGTATTTAAAGTTTTATGAATTGCATTCATAAAATGCAGAAATCCCGACATTGGCAACACATTATGAACACTATTCATATAAAATACGATTTATTTTGTGTACCAAAATAAAAAAATAAAAAACATTTGAAAATGTTCATGTCCACTGGCCCACCTATCGAACTTAACACCTTTTCAATTTATTTTAAATAATAATAAAAATATTAGCAAATATTTCTTTCTAATTGAGTTGTTTCAGGCCTATTACAATATTTGCAAATAGCTGCTAAATTAAATTTCTGACATAATTACCCATATATATTAATTAATAACATAATTTTCTCTGATTTCCAAGTGAAATAGTTTTTTTTCATGACCAACGGTCATATTGCCAAACACAAACATTTTGTGGCAACATTAATAGAAACTAAAACTATAATTAAGCCGAGTTTTTGATTTGGCAATAAAAAATATTTTAATTACAGTCTTAATTAACAATAATGTATGTACGTATGCATGCTAGCTAGCTAAGCTAACGTTATCATGAGACGACGTTTTAGATGAGAAGCAAGTTTTGGCAACCAAGAAAAAAACAACAACAACAAAAATTGATACACTTTAACTAGACGACTATCACAATTGGTCGCCGGTGAGATCTGAACTAGATCGTTGTTTATGTGAAAACTATAAAAAACAACGGAAACCTTTAAATAAAGCATTATTTAACAATTGGACATATACATGTATGTACGTAGATACAAATGTTGGTATGTGGATATCCGTTTGGCAAGAAAAAGCCACAGAGAGGCACAAGAAATAAACATACAAACTCATATGTCCAGCTAAATGTTAAGGTTGCCGATGTTCTGAATATTTTTTACTTTGTTTATCCTCGCAATGATTTTGATTATGTTGGATCATACAAAAAAATATCGAAAATTGGCATGTGTTAAGCTTAAGAAATAAGAAGATTTAAAACTTGATGTTCAATGTGGATTGAAATATTTGAAGGTTTTGTTTTATGCATTTTTCTGCCGAACGTATTAAATTTGGTTCATATGAAAGTCATAAAATATCTAACAAATGCCAATAAATATATGAACACTTAAACCATAATGAACCATGCTAAATATTCTTTACAGATCCTTGATTAGGATAGCGAATGTTTGTAAAGGTTTTACTCGCATAATTATATGCTTCAATAAAATTAAAAAAATATATAGCTATTTTTTAAAATTAAGTACAGGAAAAATATGATATTAATAGTGTTCAAAATGTGTTGTCAATGCACTATAGGTAATTTGCCCTGTTTTTGAGGCAAAAATTAATAACAGCGGTGTTAAACGATTCTTTGACTTTTTAAATAATTTATATGTACAAGAAAGATAAAACGCAGATTTCCACAGTAGAAACCGGATATAACAAACAACGGTTATATGCAACTACACATATAACGAACAAAGCTAATTCTTTCTGAGAAATTTTCATTAGTTTTCTTAAACACAACAAACGGTTAGGGTAGTGTGTTAAAAAAATTTAGACCCCGCGATCAGATTTTTAAAGGAATAATTATTACAATGTTGTATGTTTTTGCAGAATGCATTAATAACAATTAATGCAGTACCCATTTTTACTCTTTAATGTTATAATATGTAAAGGTGAGATCAAACCATGCGTCCTACAGTCGAATACGATTATAGTAAACCCTGGATATACTGAACAAAAGTTTTTAATATGTAATTTTTTATTTTTAATCAATGCTGAAAAAAATAAATTTTGGTGGTTTATATTCTAAAGGAACCCCAAGCCCGCCATTTCCTCTTCTCCACTTTTTAGACGGTTTACGAGTCTTGTTATTTATTATTTTGTAATCAAAATTTGAGTGTATTCGTTTTTTTCGCGGAAAAGATCTATCTTCCTATGATATTTGGTACATCTTGAGAAATGCATGCAAAATAACCTAATTTCCTTTTTTAATTTGACGCATTTTTCGTCCATATTGCTGTTAAGGCCAACGTGCGGGGACGTTGTAAACAACAATATGTTTCTTTGCTTTTATTTCTTTCATTCAAATTGGGGGGGGGGTGCCGGGCCGCTCCCCTGCGTGCGTCCCTGGTGCAATGTCGATGGTGAAACAACAAAAACATTTGAATATTGTATTGCATTTGGTGAGGTGACGGGTTTCTATGGCACAGAAAAACACTTGTTCGATATATTGTATTTACCATTTATATCGAAATAATTTGGAAAGGACACAGAGAGAGAGGAAAATGAGCGCAAATAGTGCGAAGTAGGAAAATAGTTTTGATATTATTGAGATGATTACATTTTATGACAACATAGTGACTTTCTCATCATTATAGGAATATTTTTTATATTCTATCAAATTTACTGTGAATTCTGTGAAAAAAGTACAGGTCGCATTTATAATCCGAATTGGATGAAATTTGGCACAGCTCATTTGTTTGGCCCAAGGACGAACCCTATTGAAATTGGAAAAAATCGGGTAAGATTTATATAAAGTAAAGTTTCGTGATAATCGGTTCAGATTTAGATATAAGATTTAAGGTAAATGGTGTACCAAAGTCCCGGTATATCTTTTGATTTGCTCGAAATTTGACATAGAGTACTGAATTAAGTGCAGAATGATGTGTGTAAAGTTTCGTGAAAATCGGTTCAGATTTAGATATATCTCCCATATATAGTTACGCCCGATTTTAGGTGAATGATGCACCAAAGTCTGTGGAAATCTTTTCATGTGCGCGAATTTTGGCATAACGTACTGAATTAAGGGAACCCCACCCATTCTCGATTTTAATTTTTCAAGATTTTCAGTGGACTGGCAAATCGATACCAATGTTTGTTAAGGTTTGCAACTTTGCACATTCATATTTGAAGATTTAAAAAAGAAGAAAAATAATTTACAAAAATTTTTTGTTGTTGCTTTGTTGTTGTTTTTTTGTAATTAAAGAAAAGTCCTTATTTTTGATGGCGGGCATGATAACTCCTCACTGGACCATCGGAATCCGAAAATTCCAACGGTGTTAGAAAGAGTACATGTCTGGCTCTCGTATGAACTAGGATTATCGACTTCGCTCTAAAATTAACAAAATGGCGGACCTTTGAAAAAATATTTTTGAAAAATCGCCGAATTTTGACCAAAACCCAAGTTAAAAAATGAGAAAGATCAACAGCGATTGGCTTTATCCTAGTTCATACGATAGCTATACACTCACAGAGAAACGTGTAAAAATTTGAAATCGATTGGGTTATTAGTTTTTAAGTTATCGTGCCCGCCATTCGCAAAAGAGAAAAACGCGTTTAAAGTTTGAGAAGCCCTTTAGCCGTCACTTGATGCTGACACAATAAATCGGCTATATCTTCAAGAGTTCTTGAGATTTTCACTTGAAATTTTGTAGAGACATTATTGAATTAGTGTAGAATCGAATTTAATCAAAAAAAGTTTGACCCCGAGAATGGGGGGGTCCCCTTAAGTCTAGAATGATGTGTTTGCAATAATTTTGGTATAGGGCACTGAATTAAGTCTAGAATGATGTGGCTAAGCTTCGTGAAAAGATCCATAGCTAAGCCAATTGACACAACGTTCTGAAGTAATATAAATAAGTCTCTGACAAGTTTCCCTGAAATCGGTTAAGGTATAGATATATAACAAAAAAGCGACATCTGTTAGGATACATATGTAGAAAATACCAAAGTGGTGAAGGGTATCATATAGTCGGCCAAGTCCGACTTTACTACTTTCCTTATTGGTTTTCAGATTGATGTCTCCTCTTTAGGGGTTGAAATTCGATTATCTTGTGCTAAATCTGTTTGTCCGATCTCATGCTCAAACTATGTATACATATTTTATTTTGTTCTCCTCCTCTAATTCTGTTTGTCTCATCTCATGCTCAAACTATGTGTATTTTATTTTGTTCTCCTCCATTTCAGAAATTCCAGATTTTTAAATTCTTTTAATCGATCAGGAATTTATATGTATGAGGATTACGATATTGCATTTTTTGCTAGTAGGTTGTTCATGCTCTGAAAGGAATTATGTTCCAAATTACAGGGATTCAGATGGGAAAATGGTCTAGGAGTTTAAATAAAGATGGAGGGCATACCAACACACGGACCTTTATCGCAGATGGACCTGTATAACTATCCAAGAACACAGAATGCCACATTATTGTCACTTCGGCGAAAACCTTCGAAATATTTTATCTACTTTATCGGTGGGAACAAGACAAGACAATAACTCAGGAACTTTATATGACCTATATTGCATATTATTACCCTCAAAAAATCTCGGAATTCAAGAATACGGAAACTTCGGTTTGAAAATTAGCTAAATCCTATGAGGATGACATATCTAAACATGGGCCTATATGGAAAATGCTCTTCAAAGATGTTGTTCATTCTTCGAGAATTTAGAAGGTAAATTTAAAACCCTGGGAAATGCGACTGAAAGGGTTAAAAATATTTATATGGGGTCATTTCAAAATATGGACCTATATTGATCATTTTCGGCATATTTCAAATAACAGTCACTTTGGTGGAATAATCCTGCTAAAAATTACGAAGATGGGGCGGGATATTTAGGTAGGGGCTTTGTCAAAATATGTCTGCTCCCAAAATGCCAAATTACAACACTTTGGGATGGAATGTGCGGGTGTAGCCTTCAAAATATCACACATTTGGGCGGTAAACTTAAATAGGGAGCAATAATGATACGTGAATTGATATACTCCCTGTGAAGTACCAAATATTCTAGAAGCAAGAGTAATGTTTGTGCAAAATTTCTAAGCTCTATCTCAAATATTGCGACCTATTTTTTTATGGTTAATATTTCCATGGTCATATATTCCCGATACTCCCTTCCCTAACATTATGATGGAGGATATAAAACTGAAATATTCGGTGGGAATTAAAAAATAACTAAGTCAGTCGGGACTCATGTATATTGGAGCTATGTATAAATAACATGTATATTGGAGCTATGTATATATGGGACAGAATTCTGAATCCCAAACTACTACCACTTTGGAAAGAAATTAATGATCTGAAGAGCGAAACCTTTAAATCGACCTTTTTGCTCTTCGAGAACCCGCAATGACCAATTACAGCCCCTTTCGGTTGAATAATGGGGTTAATACCAAAATACCAAAAATGATGCGGTGTTCTTATACGAGGGCTACTAAATATAATATTTTTGGCCTAGGCAACTCATGAATAGTTTGGCATTTTTTAGTATAAACACACAAGCATGTGGCGTACAAGCATGTGTTGTGTTCCTTTCAGTGATTTGAAAAATCAATTTGCTAATATTGTGTATAAAAACCATTTCTCAGAGTTTATATTATAAAACTCAGACACAGATCCACATATCATTACCATATTTTAAAATATTTCACAATTCATGTAAATCTTAATGATATTACATAAATTAATTTTGTATTTTTTTTTTCAATTAATTAATTTTGATCTTGAATAAAAATTTCAATTCAATATTATCTAAGATGGGACCTCATAATAGGTTAATAAACATTTATAGTTTCTTTGTTGAAGAAACCCCTCCGAAAAAAAAACAAACAAAAAAAGAATCGTTTGTGTTTCTAAAGATTTACGAGTTCTCCAGCTCTGTCTATGACATCGGAATTAGATGAAGACAACGTCAATACATTAACATTTTCCATTGAATATTGGCCAGTGGGGTTAAATGAAATCAATAGCAACAGCGTGTTTGTGGCTTTGTGTCTCCAAAAAAAATTGGTTTGTAATACTGATCCAAAAAACCGGATAATTGCCTTTACAAAAAAGAAACTATGACAAAAACAACACACAGACATACATATGTTCGAAGACACAAATGCCCACAACATGAACTGAATGCGAACGAACAATGAAATAAATAAATGAAGATCACTTGCACATATCGCCGCCGGCAGAAGCCTGCAGCAGAAGCAGCAGCAGTATGGGGTTCGAGAAAAAATAAATAAAATTGCTAACAACTGCAGGGAAATAATCTAATGCAGGTACATCTGAATATACAATGGGTGTTGAATGTTATCTATGTTATTTGTTGTCATAGTTTGGTTAGAAAATATTTTTGGACTATATATATATATAGAAGAACCTCCCCCATTCTCGGTTTCGATTATTTTTATTGAATATGAACCTACAACTTCTCAAAAATGACTCATTTAAATTTCAAGTGAAAATCTCAACAACACTTGAAGATATAGCCGATTTATTGTGTCAGCATCAAGCGTCGACATGCGTGCTTCCCAAATTAGGCGATTTAAAAAAAATCCTAGGACCGCCATTTGGCTTATTTTCGAGCGAAATCAATAATCCTAGTCCATTATAACCCTGTATAAAGCTACCACTTAGTTTTTGGAAAAAACTATTGCTATGAAAAAGTATCGAAAAAGAAAACCAAACCACCCAAATGTTGACGACCCCCGAATGCGAATCTGCACTTGGAATTTGCGCACAGGAAGTACAAATCCGATATTTTTGCCTTACAAGAAATGCGATGGAAAGGGACTGGCGTAAGTAAATCGGACGATTACGCACTGTATTATAGCTGCCATGAAACGAGACATGAATATTGGCTGCAGATTTATGGTTAATAGGAGAATAAAATACCTCGTTTCCAGATTCACACCAATCGATGAGCGAATTGCTATAATCCGTATGAAAGATAAGTTTTTCTACATCAGTCTTATTTGCGCCCATACTCCGACCGAAGGCAAAGGTGAACAGCCCAAAGACATATTTTACGAGCGCCTAGAAACAGCATATGACCGCTGCCCTGCCTATGACATTAAAATTCTGCTAGGAGATTTTAATGCAAAAATCAAAAGGGAACATTTTTTGGGGCCCACCGTCGGAAAATTCAGCATCCATGAAGAAACATCCAACAACGGCATGAGGTTGATTGACGATTAAACAACGAGGAATCAAATTGATCATATTGTAATAGACGGAAGACACTCATCCAGTGTTGTAAATGTTCGATTGATTTGAGGAGCGAATACAGATTGGGACGACTACCTTGTAGCAGCCAAGCTTAACACTCGTCATAAGGTGCGATCTAACACAACACAACCTCGAAAAGCTGGAAACACAGCAGGTAGTACAATCCTACTTCGCTCAACTTACCCATCTGCTTGCCCAAATCACTCCTTGTCCCGATAATAATATAGGAGCACTATGGTAGAGAATTGTCCACTCCCTACAAACTGCAGCAAAAGCAACAATTATGTACCAAATACCAACATCAAGAAACCCGTGATTCGATCAGAAGTGTCGTAATTATGAACGCAGCGTATAGGACTTATTGGAAGAAAAGGGGAGTGCAGAAACGTGTTTTCAGAAAAAAGAAGAAAGAACAAGAACAGCGTGATCGAGATGTACAGGAGTCAGAACGAAGTCCAGAAATTTTATCAACGAATAAAACACCAAACCGAATGCTTTGGTGCAGACACATCCTCCTGTGGAGATGAAAAATGAAACCTGGTGACAGAAACATACAGCGTGTTGAAGATCTGGAAGAAGCATTTTGACAAGCGTCTGGTATCAAATAGTGGTTGGCGAATAAAATAGCCCAGAATCAATACGAGATGACGGTATTGAGTGTATAACACCTAGCCAAAATGAGGTTTGAATAGCAATTAATCGCCTGAAGAATAATAAATAACCAGGAGCCGATGGATTACCATCCGAACTATTCGAGGCCGGTGGTCAGGCGCTGATCAGGAGCATGCACCAACTGATTAGTATAATTTGTCTAGAGGAATACATGCCCAATAATTGTAACCTCCATGCACAAAAAAAGGAGACAAGATGATACGTGCCAACTCTAGAGAAATTAGTCTTCTTCCCATCGCATAAAAAGTTCTATCCAGTGTGGTGTGTGAACGACTGAAGTCAATGGTCAATGACATTATTGTCATTGACCATACCAGTGCGACTTCAGACCTGACAAGATTTTCACTCTGCGCCAAATCCTGGAAAAGACCCACGAAAAACACATCGACACATTTCACCTTTTCGTCGACTATAAAGCCGCATTCAACAGCCCTATCAGTTCAGATTTGTTTAAAGTCATGTCTGCGTTCGGCACTCCTGCAAAATTAATACGACTATGCAGGATAACATTAACTGGTACAAGATCAGCAGTTAAAGACGGAAAGGACCTATCGGAGCCCTTTAATACCAAAAGAGGATTCAGACAAGGTGACAGTTTGTCGTATGATATTTTTAATATTCTGCTGGAAAAGGCCATACGAGAGGCTAAGGTGAAGAGAAATGACACTGTACACCAAACAATGGGTCGAACATTGTGAGCGGTAACATCCACCTTTAAACAAATTGAGAAACAGTCTGCCAAAGTGGGTCTGGCAGTAAATGGCGAGAAGACCAAACCGATGGTATTAGCGCGCAAGACGTCCAGTAGACTCGGACAAACTGTGGCACTTGAAAACTACAGCTTCGAGGTAGTCATAGATTTAATATACCTTGTACCGCTATAAATAAAACTAATGACATTTGTTTTGAAATTCGGAGGAGGATAGTGTTGGCCAAAAGATGCTACTATGGCCTAAATAAGTTTTTTAGAAACAAGGCCACCCTCCTGCCAGGCCAAAACCACACTCAACAAGACGCTGATACTACCCGTGCTGTTATATGGACCTGAAGAATGGGTACTTGCGCAAGCAGATGAGGCAGCTGTTGGAGTGTTTGAGAGAAAAATTGTCCGGAAGATCTATGGGCCGATCTGCCTTGACGGCGAATATCGCCGTCGAATGTACCATTAGTTGTACCATCCATTCTCGGATTTCAGCATTGTCAGACGTATCGAGCTGCAGCCACTACGTTGGCTATGTCATATTGTGAGAATGGATGAGTATGCCGCAGCATAAAAGGCATATAAAAGTGAGCCAATTAATGGAAAGATCAAGTGCAAAGGGAACATTTCGAAACATGGTATTTAAAATTGGAAGAAATGCGCGTAATAGCGAAGCGTCCGATAATCTTTTTTTTAAACTCGTCTTAAGAAACAAATGTTCTGCCACAAGCCAGCTGCCACAAGTAAGTATTCCAGATATTTTTTTCTATATTCTGTGCCATGGTATAATAATAGAAGGTAACAGTAAGTGTTGTTGTACAACAAACGATACAACAACCACATGGAAATTTGTTTTTGTAAGTTATACTAGTGTCAACGTCATTTGACAGAAAAATGTAAACAAACAAATAAATTATATTTATTTTGAAAATAAAATATTTTCGAATCCTAAAAATAAAATTTGAAAAACATGAATAAAAATCTATCAAATTTATATTTCTATCGCTTCCACATCTTTCCTATGATTGAACTATGGCCACTTATATGTGTAACACATATGAAAGTGAAGGGAATTGCGAGTTATTCAATTTTGCTTCCTCAAACTTTCCCAACAGGCAGATTGAGTAAAATGAATACGGGAGTACATTTAATAAAGAACAATTTCGAATTGTATGCGTTCCAATTTTCCTGTTGGGTGATTTTTAAAAACATAATTACGTTGGAATCAAACCAGCTGGGACTTGCTGTTACCTTTTATAATTGTACCATGATTCTGTACGTTTTGATTTTTGACACTCACTGTATATTTGTATTTATTTACAAACACAACATAGGTATTTTTTGTTTTTTTATTTTATTTGTATTAGCCAAGTTATTCAAAAGATTCAAATGATGAGATACTTTGTCTATAGCCATTGGACTGATGATGGCCTGTATCTGAGCTGCTGCATCCATCCATTCATTCCATTGTTTGTTCGTGTAGTGTTCAAAATATTCCCTCAACTCAATATTCATGATGATGATGGTTGGTTGGATGGCTGTTGTTGTTGTTGCTGCTGCTATCGAATGGAATGCAAGTGTTGCACAATTTTGTTACACTCATTGTTGCACCGGCAATGGGATGCTGCTACTGCCACTGTTGCTGCAGCTACTGATGATGATGACAACAATCCATTGACAATAATAATTTCTTTGATAGAGCCTAACAACTGGAATCTGGATGCTCTATTGATGGGAATGAATGGAGCTACCGATGATGACACGATTACATCATATAGCAGAAGCAGCGGTAGTGTTGGCCAATTGCTGGTGCGTTAGTGTTACAAATATACTCTGGGCAAAGAAATGGCATGTCGGCATCTGTCAATGATATCCTCATCATTTAATTTAAATCAACAACAATCGGGATGAATGATGATTATATACATATTGGGAATACAGTCACTTTTTGAGAGGAGAAAGATAATTGATATGTTCTCCTCATGGATGAGCAAAAACTGTCGAATTAATGTAAAACCATCAATATTTCAGAAGGAAATCAGTAAGAGGTGCCTGGTTAAGAACTCATTGTGACTTCACTTATGAACATTCTACGTTGTAACCGACAATCAATGGCCATAATAACTCACAAATTAAATCGAACACCTACGTATTTATTAGGAGAACGACGTTCGTACACACATACACACAGCTATATACAAAATTTTGAACTTTAGATCTTCTCGATGTATTTAAAAAAAATCTACTATATTTAATATCAATACAAATGGTATCATAATTAGCAACCCCTCGCTTCTCACAATAGTACTTTGTGATGATACGAATTTCTATAGTCATATCTTTGTTAGGGAACTGTGCAAAATTAGTGTTTCTATTTGAGTGTGGCCAACTGGTGTATCTCTTTCGTAATTAAAAACAATTTCGTATTCATAAATTTTCAAAATATTACGTACTGAAACTTTTTTTATTTATCGGCTACAAAAGCCATTGCATGTCAAAGTGACCATGATTTTTAACGTTTCACAGTTTTCATTGATTTCATCCATCCATTCATTCATGAATCCAAACAACCATCCATGATGGTGGTGTCATGAGATTGTGCACCAATCTGACAACATGAGGTATAAGTTTCAATTCATGGCACATTAAACACGACTTCATTGATCTGTCGAAATTACTACCTGTTTTTTTTTTCTTTTTGATTGTTGGTGGTATTAATAACTTTGTATGTTTTTATATATTAGTTTGTATATAAGTTAAGTTCACCAATAAGAACATACAACCCAGTATACATAGAAAATCTCCAGAAGGCAAAATAGTAGAAATGTGAACCGAAGGCAGGCACATCCTCCTGTAGATATGGAAATGGATTACCAGACGAACTATTCAAGACAAGTGGTCAGACGCAGATCAGGAGCATGCACCAACTGATTAGTGCAATGTGACTAGAGGAATGCATACCCAATAATTAGAATCTCAGCATCCTGTGCCCCGTGTACAAAAAATGAGACAAGACGATATGTCCCAACAATAGAGGAATAAGTCTCCTTTCCATCGCATATAATGTGCGTGCTGTGTGAACGACTGAAGAAAAAGGTCAATGATATTATTACACCATACCAATGCGCCTTAAGACCTGGCAAATCTACCATTGACCAGATTTTCACTCTACGTCAAATCCTGGAAAAGACCCACGAAAAACACCTCGACACATTTCACATATTCGTCGACTATAAAGCCGCATTCGACAGGCCTTTTCGTTTAGAGGTGTTTAAAGCCATGTCTGCGTTTGGTATTCCTGTAAAATTAATAAGGTTATGAAGAATAACTTTAACTAGCACATGATTAGCAGTTAAAGTCGGAAAGGACTTCGCAGAGCCCTTCAATACCGAACGAGGATTCAGACAAGGTGCAGTTTTACGCGTGGCCTTTTTAACATCCTGCTGGAAAAGGTCATACGAGATGTAGATGTGAACAGAAATGACACTCTGTACACCAATCAGCTCATGTTACTCGCCTACGCCGACGACATGGGCATAATGGGTCGAACATTGCGAGCGGTAACAGCCACATTTGAATGAATTGATAAGTAGTCTGCCAAAGTGGGACTGATGGTGAATGACGAGAATACTAAACTGATGGTATCAAAGCGCAAGACGTCCAGTAGACAAGTACGAACTGTGGAACTTGAAATCTACAGCTACGAGTTGGTGAATGATTTTATATACCTCTGTACCGCCATAAATAAAACTAATAACATCAGTTTTGAAATTCGGAGAAGAATAGTGGTGGCCAACAGATGCTACTATGGTCTGAGTAAGCAATTCAAAAACAAGCCCACCTCTCACCAGACCAAACTTACACGCTACAGACGCTGATATTGCCCGTGCTGTTGTATGGATCTGAAGCGTGGCAAGCATAGTATTTGAGAGAAAAATTCTCCGAAACATCAATGCACCGATATACGTCGACGGTGAATATCGCCGACGAATGAACCATGAGTTGTACCATCTATTCGCAGACATCGACATACTCAGACGTATCGAGTTGCAGCGACTACGTTGGCTAGGTCATGTTGTGAGAATGTATGAGGATGCCCCAGCTCAAAAGGCATATAAAAGCGAGGCAAATGATGGTTCACGATGAAGG
This sequence comes from Musca vetustissima, assembly GCF_032173495.1. Lineage (NCBI taxonomy): Eukaryota > Metazoa > Arthropoda > Insecta > Diptera > Muscidae > Musca > Musca vetustissima. Next base: position 118,610 of record NW_026878456.1, on the reverse strand, counting down.
GGAAGGCTTCGAATTCGATGGAAAGATCAAGTGGAAGACAACATTTCGGAACATGGTCTTTCAAATTGAAAGAGCTGCGCACAATATAGACGCGCCTGGAAATCTTTTTTAAGTTCGGCTTATGGACCAAATGTTCTATATCAAGCCAGCTAAGTAAAGTAAGTACAGCAAATAATAGAACCGTACCACAAAACAAATATTACTAAGTTTCGCCATATTTTACATTGAAAAAAAGTATTAAAACATGCCAGGCAAAAGGTTATCCTATGATGTAATTCAGTTGAAATATAACAACTGCCAGTTGGGGAAAAGTGTGATCGTATTGTCGGAAATATTTTCAGTTACACGAAAGACGATATACAATGTATTAAATCGATCGAAATGATGGAAGATTGGTGTTAAAGCGAAGACGAGCTATGGTAGCAAGCCTACATGTCCGGAAGAATGTTCTTTAATTTCTGAAAAGAAACGGAAAGCCAATTTGCCTTTCGCTTAAGCACATACTAATTGGAATCCGACTCAGTGGAGAAATATTATGATCTCGGATGAATTCAAATTTAAATGTTAAAGAATCAGACATAAAAAAATTACGGTGAAAAAGTTTCATGCCACAGTATTGCAAGGGTAGTGGTAAGCATGAAGGAGGGTCAATAATGGTTTTGGGTAGTTCTTCTTTTAATGGAATTCGATATATTTACGAGATATACGAAGTAATTGATCGGAAGAAAATATACCGGTTGTTTGGGTTTTTTAGCGTGACAACTACCACCAAAAACATACACCAAAACATATCAAGGATTGGTTGCGGGAGTCAAAAAGCAGGGGTTTATAATGTCAAAATCCAAAAAAGAGTTTCTCAAATAAACGGTGTTTATTCCTAAAGGTTCAGGATGCCAGTTGCATCTAATTAACGCATGTCCTTCTGTCTGTCTCTCTGTCCATCTGTTGAAATCACGATAGAGATAACCATCTAATCAGTTTCATCAGTGCCTGAGATTGAGCAATCACTATGCTAAGTAGATACACAAAAGTTCATAATGTAAATTTAATTATGTACGTAATAGAAATTAAACGTTTTAACCCTATTAAGGTCATGCAGAAGTTGGCAAAAGAAACAAACAATGCAGAAACTATTAAGCAAAAACAGTGTCAAAAGTTGTCATTAGATGGGTGTATTAACCTCACATATTATCTGAACAACAATTTATGGGAATTTCTCCCCATTATTTTTTTATTTTTGATTGACAGCACAGCAATAATTGCATGTATGATTCTCAGTTAATTATTTATTACAAGAATATTACAATAGAAATAATTATATGCAACTTTATTTCACTTTTGGCAAACGAGTAAAAAAACGACACAAAAATTCATGGCCAAGTTGTAAATGAAAGAGTTTGATGTTTTCTATTTATTTTTTGGGAGATTCTCATGGCCTTCAAATCATCATAGGTTTGTATAAAATATCACTTAACATATACTATGATGCATGAACGCCTATAACCACATTAAAAAAATAGGGTATCACCGAATTTTAAATTACCACACAAGAGCTTCAAATTCCCATCTAGTTTCCCATGATTTGAGTAACATCAAAGAAGAATATTAAATTTAACAATGTGTTTTTTTATATTGCCGGTTTTGTATTAAGACATCATAGAATTCCTTAAGCGTTATTATGGTCTATATATGGAGGATTTGACAATTGCAATTGAATTTATTGCCACACTACAATTCAACTCTATCGTTAATTAATATCATTTGGCTCGCAGCGTTTGTTTCATATTTTCTATACATGACTCATATCGAAGCCTTTGTATAGCTTTGGTATAGAAGTTTGAAACGTTCGCAGCTATTGAAAAGTATTCTCATTTACTAATGTGTATGAAAAATGCAGGCAAATTCCAATAAAATCAATATATTGATACATAAAAAGATTCCAATAACAAATTGGTGAATACATTTTTACAAATGAATAATATTAGATTGGTATACAAAGTTTAAGACGGTGAACGTAGTGAATGACCACATAAGACCCATATTTAGATGTTATTTGAGCTTTTTAAAAATTGAACGATATTTGACTCGAAACATTCGCTTTCTGTGAAATGTTCATGTTTTTAGAATGATGTCCTTCCAAGCACCAGGAAGAGTGCAAAGTTTAGATTATTTCGGATTATATATTTTTTTACATAAAATTTGCCATTGCGTTTGCAACACTTCGAAGTATTCTCAGTAACATTTACCCAGTAAGAATTTGCAGAGAGTAAATACGGATTTTTCGTTCTCAAGAGAGAAAATTGCAAAAAGCAAATGAACAACATCCATTAAAAATATTGTATTGACACGGCTGATTTAAAAAAACAAGCAATTTGGTACAAAAATGGAGAATTTTTATTTAAAAAATGGATAACAAGCGGAAAATGTATGTTGTTTAAAAATACTTGCATTTTCTTCATCCATTTTAATGTTTAATAATACAAAATCAATTTCTAATTCACAAAACAATCAATTTGCTTGAGAACTATGTTGTTGTTTGTTTACAAAACAGCTGATTAAATATCAGTTGATGGTACAAGACAATTTTTATTGAGTTATATTTCCTTGTAAGAATTTGCAAATACTCAGTAACACAACTGCCAAATCTTCTCTGTCTCTCTATTCACCCTCTCTTACTGGACAAAATTTATACAAATGAATTAATAAACGAACGAACCTAATATACTCAAGATCAGAATAAAATTCTATGGAGTTGGGTAATATCCGAACGGACTATTTCATTGGAACTACTCCAAAAAAGCAACTAGGTCAAGTTCTTTCGTTCCTTTATATAAGGTCGAATTTAACGACGTTTTTATTTTTTAAAAATTTGTTTTTTTTTTTTTGGTTTTATACCCTTCACCACACTGCGGTATTATGTCATATATGTTTGTAACAGGCAAAAAGGAAACGAGATAGACACATGGTTCCTTTTGAGAATATGCATAGAATCACTTTCTAAGTCGATTTATGCATGTTCGTCCGTCGGTCCGTCTGTCTGTTTGTCCATGTTAAATTGTGAACAAAGTACAGATCGCATTTATTATTCGAATTGGATGAAATTTGGTACAGCTCATTCATTTGGCCAAGGACGAACCCTATTGAAATTGGAAAAAATCGGTTCAGATTTAGATATTGCTCCCATATATATTTTCGTCCGATTTATGGTGAATGGTGTACCAAAGTCCCCAAATATCTTTCGATTTGCACTAAAATTGGCACAACGTACTGAATTGAACCTAGAATGATGTGTGCTAAGTTTCGTGAAAATCGGTTCAGATTTAGATATAGCTCCCATATATATTTTCGTCCCATTAAAGGTAAATGGTGCAACAAAGTCCCTAAATATCTTTCGATTCGCACGAAATTTGGTATAGCTTACTGAAATAAGCCTAGAATAATGTATGCTAAGTTTCCTGAAAATCGGTTCAGATTTAGATATAGCTCTCATATATATTTTCGTCCGATTTAAGGTAAATGGTGCACTAAAGTCCCTATATATCTTTCGATTTGCACGAAATTTGGCACAGCGTTCTGAAATGGGTCTGGAGTCATGTCTGCCAAGTTTTGTGGAAATCGGTTCAGATTTGGATATAGCTCACATACATATTCTCGTGCGATTTTGTCTAAAAGATGTACCAAAGCCTCTACATTTCTTTCGATTTGCACGAAATTTGTATAGCGTACTGAATTATGTCTAGAATGATGTGTGTTAAATTTCGTGAAAATTGGTTAAGATTTAGATATAGCCCCCATATATATTTTCTTCCGATTTAAGGTAAATGGTGTGCCAAAGTCCCTATATACCGTTCGATTTGCACGAAATTTGACATAGCGTACTGATTTTAGGAAAATGGTGCACCAAACTCCTCCGATTGACACGAAATTTTGCTCAACGTATTCAATTGAGACTAGATTGATTGCGTTTTTTTTTTTGTAATGGGTGCAGATGCAGACATAGCTTCTATGTGTATTTCGAACGGGTGTCTGATTGATATTATCGAATAGTTTGTATCAAGTGTGCTATAAATCGATTTACCCAAGTTTGTCCCATTGAAATTTACCATAGGTTGCAGAAAAGCATGTATATGGATTGATGTTAGTCGGTTCATTTATTGATAAAGATCAAACCAAAACTATTGTTTTTAATGGAATTAAAAATAATGAGTGGCGTAGGGGATGATAGATACCAAGCAACGGCTCTGAATGGCTTTAACATGGCGAAGCCCAGGCTTATCTTGGTCCCTCTTTCATCTCAATTGTGGACACTGACCTCCCTGCGGTGCCACCTGGGGAGCTATTCTCATCACCCGATGAAATAGTGAGCTAACATGTGCCGCGAGTTCACCCATAAGAACTATAAAAAAATGGGTTGAGGCGTCGGGTTAGTTGCCCACTCTCGGAAAACCCAACCTACTATGAAAAAGCAAAGAAAAAGAAAACCATACCCCCCTAATGTTGACGACCCCCGCAAACCTATAAAGGACCACGATCTGCGAATCTGCACTTGGAATGTGCGCACGTTGTACAGAACAGGGGCAGTGTTCGCTTTGGCGGATACACTCAAGAAGTACAAAGCCGATATTATTGCCTTACAGGAAATGCGATGGAAAGGGACAGGCGTAAGTAAATCAGACGATTACGCCCTGCATTATAGCTGCCATGAAACGAGACATGAATTTGGCTGCGGATTTATGGTTAACAGGAGAATAAAAGACCTTGTCTCCAGATTCACTCCAGTAGATGAGCGAATTGCTATAATTCGTATAAAAGCGAAGTTCTTTTACATCAGTCTAATTTGCGCCCATGCTCCGACCGAAGAAAAATATGAACAGACCAAAGACATATTTTACGAGCGCCTAGAAACAGCATATGACCGTTGCCCTGGCCACGACATTAAAATTCTGCTAGGAGATTTTAATGCAAAAATCGGAAGGGAAAATATCTTTGGCCCCACCGTCGGAAAATTCGGCCTTCATGAAGAAACATCCGACAACGGCATGAGGTTGATTGACTTCGCGGCAGCAAAAAACATGGTAGTTAGCAGCACCAGATTCAAGCATCTCGATATACACAAGGCCACCTGGCTTTCTCCTGATCAAGTAACGAGAAATCAAATTGATCATGTTGTGATAGACGGAAGGCATTCATCCAGTGTTTTAGACGTCTGATCGATCCGAGGAGCGAATATCGATTCGGACCATTACCTTGTGGCAGCCAAGGTACGCACCCGTCTTAATGTTGCAGCAAAGGTGCGATCTAATACAACACGGAAACTCGACGTCGAAAAGCTGCAAACACAACAGGTAGCCGAGGCCTACTCCGCTCAACTTACCCATCTGCTTGAAGAAAGCACTTCTTGTCCCGATAATAGTATAGAAGCACAATGGCAAAGAATTGCCCACTCCCTACAAACTGCAGCAAAAAGAACAATTGGGTACCAAAAACCACCACCAAGAAACCCATGGTACGATCAGGAGTGTCGTAATGCTACTGATGTGAAAAACGCAGCGTATAGGGCAACCCTGCAGACAGTAGCAACACGTAACGTGATGGAGAATTATCGGGAGAAAAGGAGAGAGGAGAAACGTGTTTTCAGAAAAAAGAAGAAAGAACAAGAAAAACGTGAGCGTGAGCAAATCGAGATGTACAGGAGTCAGAATGAAGTCCGGAAATTTTACCAACGAGTAAAACACCAAACCGAAGGCTTTGGTGCAGGCACATCCTCCTGTAGAGATGAAGAAGGAAACCTGGTGACAGATACAGACAGCGTGTTGAGGATCTGGAAGGAGCATTTCGAAAAGCTACTAGTATCAAATAGTGGCGATGAAGAAGATACCCCAGAACCAATAAGAGATGATGGTGTAGAGTTTATACCACCTAGCCAAGATGAGGTCATAAAAGCAATTAATCGGCTCAAGAACAACAAAGCAGCAGGAGCCGATGGGTTACCAGCCGAACTATTCAAGACTGGTGGCCAGATGCTGGTCAGGAGCATGCACCAGCTGATTAACACAATTTGGCTAGATGAATGCATGCCCAATGATTGGAACCTCAGCATCCTGTGTCCCGTGCACAAAAAAGGAGACAAGACGATATGTGCCAACTATAGAGGAATAAGTCTCCTTCCCATCGCATATAAAGTGCTATCCAGTGTGCTGTGTGAACGATTGAAGACAATGGTCAATGACATCATCGGACCATACCAATGCGGCTTCAGACCTGGCAAATCCACCATTGACCAGATTTTCACTCTGCGCCAAATCCTGGAAAAGACCCACGAAAAACACATCGACACATACCACCTATTTGTCGACTATAAAGCCGCATTCGACAGCCCTATCCGTTCAGAGGTGTTTAAAGCCATGTCTGCGTTCGGCATTCCTGCAAAATTAATACGGCTATGCAGGATAACTTTAAGTGGCACAAGGTCAGCCGTTAAAGTAGGAAAGGACCTATCGGAGCCCTTCAATACCGAACGAGGATTCAGACAAGGTGACAGTTTGTCGTGTGATCTTTTTAACATCCTACTGGAAAAGGTCATACGAGACGCAAAGGTGAACAGAAATGGCACTCTGTACACCAAACAACATCAGTTACTCGCCTACGCCGATGACATCGATATAATAGGTCGAACATTGCGAGCGGTAACAGCCACCTTTGAACAAATTGAAAAGGAGTCTGCCAAGGTAGGTCTGGCAGTAAACGGCGAGAAGACCAAGCTGATGGTATCAACGCGCAAGACGTCCAGTAGACTCGGACCAACTGTGGAACTTGAGAACTACAGCTTCGAGGTAGTTAAAGACTTTATATACCTTGGTACCGCCATAAATAAAACGAATAATATCAGTTTTGAAATTCGGAGAAGGATTGTGATGGCCAACAGATGCTACTATGGTCTAAGTAAGCAGTTTAGAAACAAGGCCACCTCTCGCCAGACCAAACTCACACTTTACAAGACGCTGATACTACCCGTGCTATTATATGGATCAGAAGCATGGGTACTTGCGCAAGCAGATGAGGCAGCGCTTGGGGTGTTTGAGAGAAAAATTCTCCGAAAGATCTATGGGCCGATCTGCGTCGACGGTGAATATCGGCGTCGAATGAACCACGAGCTCTACAATTTATACGCGGACATCGACATAGTCAATCGTATTGAGCTGCAGCGACTACGGTGGCTAGGCCATGTTGTGCGGATGAATGAAGATGCCCCAGCTCAAAAGGCATATAAAAATGAGCCTACTGATGGTTCCCGTAGAAGGGGAAGGCCACGAATTAGATGGAAAGACCAAGTAGAAAACAACATCTTGGAACGTGGTCTTCCAAATTGGTGGACTTGCGCACAAGACCGAAGCGCTTGAAAATCTTTTTTAAGCTCGGCTTATGGAACAACCGTTCTGTAACAAGCCAGCTAAGTAAGTAAGTAAGTAAAAATAATGAGAATACTCATATGTAGAATATACCCAAAGTGGTGAAGGGTATCATATAGTCAGCCTAGCCCGAGTTTACTTCTTTCCTTACTGTTTTTTTTTTTTTTTTGTGAGGGACCATAAAGTGTGAAGCGATAGCATCATCTGATGACTAGATATAGGTGAAGTATACCTACATAACGAGGGGAGCTACATACAATGTGTTTTGTCCCTGCATGATGATCGGACCACTAAAACGTATTTTGAAAATTCACCCCATAGTGGAGGACAAATAAAGTCCTGTTTTGCCAACTCAAAGACGTTTTTATTTGTTTATACCCTCAGTTCTGAGGTCACTTTGACACTACGAAAATACCTGGAAATATCGGCTCATATGAAGCGAACGGAGTATACGATTTTAATGAAAACTTTGCATATAGTAGTAATAATAACTTTGCATATAGTCCGGTACCTTCTCACAATCAGTGACATTTTTGAAAATGATTAAGTATAATGAAGTTTTAAGTACCAACGTAATTTCCGATATTTACCATGCCAAGATGTGGCCCTTCTAAAAATTTCTCCACCTTCTGGTACAATAGAGACTTCAAAAAGTGTACCAAAAGTGGCCTAAAAGGCAACGAACCTTTGGAAAAAGTATCAAAACTGCTTTTGGATTTAAACTTCCCTTTGAACTGTGAAAATAAAAGGAAACTTCCGACATTTGAACTTTCACTTGTTGCCATAGCATTATGCTATGTACATGTATGTATGTAAACATGTTGTTGTTGTTGGTGGTGGTGGTTAAAATAACCCACCTGGTTCACTTGCATGCATACTTATATACATATGTACCAGTATTCCTTTTCCGTTGCATTTAACTGCAGTAGCATTGAAGGTAACATTGAATTTAGGTGGTACTGCAATTTTCTTTGCTAGCCTGCCACCCTGCTCGTCTAGCCAATAAAATTGTCCATTTACCAGTGGCATAGATTTGGGGAGTTAAATAACAGCATTTACATTGTTACCATTATAAACAATACGTAAACGAAATGAAAACAAAATACTGGACTTGTTTTCATTCAGAAATGCACTGTCATTGAAATGACAGCGAGTCTCAGTTTACTAATTGTTGCATAATCTTTTTTTTTGCAATGCCATGACCATCATCATCACCATCTCCACCATTATCGTATGTGGCGTTTCATTCACTTCCAGCATTGCAAGAAAGCAAAAAAAAAGAGGAAACCACTCCGTGTGCCGATGCTGATGACGGTTTTGGTGCATCATGCCATGACTTTTACTTCCAGTAGCAATTTTAAGCAGGCCACCATGGATTTGATGGCGTTCATTATGCAGATTCAAGTGTGGAAGCGAAGATGTTTCACAACGTTTCACGTTTGCCAATGTCAAGTTGATTTACAGATATGGGGAGGCAGATATTATTCAATCCCCCTCTATATCCAACTTCATTTGCAGTATACTCTACTCAATGAATGTCATAAGTCGCATAATTTCCAACAACCACAAATTTTTATAGCGGTGCCAGTGAACGTGATTGACTGCGGATAAACAATAAACAGGAAAAAATTAATACCTGCCGCAATCAGAGATGAACATCAATTTGGAATATAAATACCAGACAAAAGAAATGAAAATATGATTTATCGATTGGCGCAATCACAAAAGTAAGGACATAAAATATGACATGAGAAGGTGCATTCCCAGCACTGGAGGTATACTGGAGGTACCGTTATATGGATCCTATAATTAATCATTGTACAATGTTCATTATCAAATTACTATCAATTTATAAAATAAATTCAATCACAATGAAAATTCAATGTATCGTTGTTATGTGGGGGCTATACCAACAGACCGATCGCTGTAGGGAAATTTGATAACAAAATAAATTCGAGGAAGAAATAACAGGTTTCCTAAATTACTTACTTAGCTGGCCTGTGACAGAACGTTTGTTCCATCAGCCGAGCTTAAAAAGAGTTTCAGCCATAGATCTTCCAGAGAATTTTTCCCTCAAACACTCCAAGAGTTGCCTCATCTGCTGTCTTCAGATCCATACAACAGCACGGGTAATATCAGCGTCTTGTAAAGTGTGAGTTTGGTCTTGCAAGAGCTTGCATTGTTCTTGAATTGCTTACTTATAGAAGCCTCTGTTGGTCAACACCATTCTTCTCCGGATTTCAAAGCTGATGTTATTAGTTTTGTTTATGGCGGTAACGAGTTATATAAAATCGTTTACTGCCTCGAAGCTGTAGTTTTTAAGTTCCACACTTCGTCCGAGTCTCGCCATTTACTGTCAGTTCCACTTTGACAGACTCCATCTCAATTCGTTTAACACGTTAACTGCCGTGTCACCCGTATTCGGGTGACAGCAAATGTTCTCATCAGGCCACGTCACCGGTATTCGGGTGACAGCAAGAGTTCTTATCAGGCCAACATATTTAGATAAATATATGACAGGAGATAATACTGTGGATTTTAAAAATCGTTTATTAACAAAATTATTTACAGTGCAAAATATTGAAGCATTCACTGCAAAGTTGCGGTTGACCAGGCAGCTTGGACAAAAAGTAGTGGGTTTTCTGAGATTTGTTCGTGCCTTTGATCGTTCCAGTTCTTCTCTTTTATTTGTGTAATAGATCGAATAGATATCGTCGGCGTAGGAGAGTAACATGTGCTGTTTGGTGTACAAAGTGTAATTTCTGCTCACATTCCCATCTCGTATGACCTTTTCCAGCAGGATGTTAACCAGGTCACACGACAAACTGTCACTGTCAAAAGGTCCTTTCTCACTTTAACTGCTGATCTTGTGCCAATTAAAGTCATCCTGCATAGCCGTATTAATTTTGCCGGAATGCCAAACGCAGACATGGCTTTAAACATTTCTGAGCGGATCGGGCTGTCGAATGCGGCTTTGTAGTCGACGAATATGTGGATTTGGCTGAGTGTGAAAATCTGGTCTATGATGGATTTACCAGGCCTGAAGCCGGATTGGTATGGTCCAATAATGTCATTGACCCTTGGCTTCAGTCGTTCACACAACACGGTGGATAGCGATGGTATATGCGATGGGAAGGGGACTAATTCCTCTATAGTTGGCACATGTCGTCTTGTTTCCTTTTTTGTGCACGGGACACCGAATACTGAGGTTCCAATCATTGGGCATGTATTACTCTATCCAAATTTAACTAATCAGTTAGTGCTTCCTCCTGATCAGCGTTTGACTACCGGCCTTCAATAGTTCGACTGGCAATCCATCGGCACCTGCAGCTTTTTTATCCTACATCCGATTAATTGCTATTCTGACCCCAAGATAAGGTCAGTATATCAATTAATTAGGTGGTATACAATCTATACCGTAATCTCTTATTGGTTCGGGAGTATCTTCTTCACAGCCACTATTTGATACCAGAAGCTTTGCAAAAGACTACTCAACACGCTGTCTGTATATGTCACCAGGTATCTTTATTCATCTACAAGATATCGTTGGTACAATTTCCGGACTTCATTCTGACTCCTGTACATCTCGATTTGCTCACGCTCACGTTTTTATTGTTCTTTCTTTAGAAAATAAGTTTCTCCCGATAATTCTCTTTTGAAAAACATGTTGCTACTGTTTGCAGGGTTGCCCTGTACGCTGCTTTTTTACCACAGTAACATTACGGCACGCCTGATCGTACCACGGGTTCTTGATGGTGGTCGTTGGTCTCCAAGTGTTGCTTTTGCTACAGTTTGTAGAGAGTGGGCAATTCTTTGCCATTGCGCTTCTATATTAGAGATGTGCAACGAAAAAAATCTCAGAGAACAAATGAGAAACCGCCATATGAAATGATTTACTAAAAGAGAACGAACTTTTTTATAAATGTAAACAAGGGCACCAGTTCCCATGGTTGAGAAGGGCTATTCTATATTATTATCGGGAGAATTGTTTTCCTCAAGCAGGTGGGTAAGTTGAGCGGTGTTGGATTCTGCTATCTGTTGTGTTTGCAGCATTTCCACGTCGATTTTCCGTGTTACATTAGATCGCACCTATATTAATTCGAGTGCGAACTTTGGCTGCTAGAAGGTAGTGGTCCGAATCTGTATTCGCTCCTCGAATCGATCGAACGTCTAAAACACTATGAATACCTTCCGTCTATCACAACATGATCAATTTGATTTCTCGTTGCTTTAACACCAGAAATCCGGATGACCTTGTGTATATCGAGATGCTTGAATCAGGTGCTGCTAACTACCATTTTTTTCTTGCATTGAAGTCAATTGTTGTCTGATGTTTCTTTATGGAGGTTGAATTTTCCGACGGTGGGTCTACAAATATTTTCCCTTCCCATTTTTTTGCATTAAAATCTCCTAGTAGAATTATAATGTCATGGCCAGGGCAACGGTTATATGCTGTTTCTAGGCGCTCGTAAAAAATGTCTTTAGTCTGTTCATCTTTGTCTTCCGTCGGAGCATCGGCGCAAATAACACTGATGTAGAAGAACTTCGCTTTTGAATGGATTATAGCAATCCACTCATCTACTGGAGTGAATCTGGAGACAAGGTCTTTTATTCTCCTATTAACCACAAATTCGCAGCCAAATTCATGTCTCGTTTCATTGCAGCTATAATACAGTGCCTAATTGTCTGATTTACTTACGCCTGTCCCTTTCCATCGTATTTCTTGTAAGGCAATAACATCAGCTATATACTTCTTGAGTACATCCACCAAAGCGAAAACTGCACATGTTCTGTACAATGTGCGCACATTTCAAGTGCAGATTCGCAAATCGTGGTCCTTTCTACGTTTGGGGGGATCGTCAACATTTGGGGTGTTTGGTTTTCTTTTTCGTTGCTTTTTCATAGTTGCCCACACTAGGGGGGCAACTAACCCGACGGTACGACCAATTTTTATAGTTTTTATGGGTGAACTCGCGGCACATATCAGTTCACTATTTCAACGGATGTTTAAAGTAGCTACTCCAGGTGATACCGCGGGGAGGTCAGTGTCCAATCAGAGCCGTTGCTTGGTATCTATCATCCCCTACGCGGCCACTACATATGGGAACTATATTTAGATATATTGTGGCCGCTTTTAGTAAATGGTGCACTAAAACCCCCGAAGTTCCGATTAAGACGAAATTTGGAATACCATATCGTATTCAATCCATACAATTTTTAAGATTTGTTGAAATCGGTTCAGATAAAGATATAGCTGTCATATTATATTTTCATCAGATTTCATCCAAAAATAGATATCACTTTGGTATGTGTATGGATTTAAAAATATAGGTTCATATTCCTATATAGATCACATATTTAATTTCGTACGATTTTATGTATATTGCTTCGAAAGGGGTTTGTACATATAGGACCAAAATCTTTACAGTACGTTTACGTTTGTTACGCTTGGTTTGTAACGGTATATATGTATATATTATTGTACCATACAATAAGAATCTTAGGAGCATAGAATGTAGAAATTCACCGCCCACCTTTTGTACTTTCCTTTTATGGGTTTCTATTTATTAAAAAAAAATCATTTTCGAGACTACCAAAGATTGCACATTTCTGCCTTATTTCAATTTCCATTAAATTACAAAATATTTTACATAATTTAATTCACAGTTTTTTATTCAAAAGCAAAACAAAAAGCCCAAAACCTCAAACAGATGGATGCCTCTATAACCGCATCAAATAGCCGTCTCTGTGGAGTTTTTCTTTGTGTTTCTTTTTTATTTCGCATTGAAAAGATTTATTTCGGTATTGTTCTGGTCGTCTCCTCCAGTTGGATTAGAAAACTTAACAATCCGGTTTGTCATACATATTTTTTTTATTTTGTTTTCGTATCAACTCTCATTAAACATTGATATTTTCTTTCAATAAAAAAGTGCATCATTATTCTTCGATAGACTCGCGGTTGGTGGATGCGACTTCGAACAAAACATAAACATAAAAGTACAATTTTGTTGTTGTAGAACAACAATTGTTTGTTATTACTCTTTCGATATCGAACCATATCCGAAGATCGATGGATGAATGGATCGTTGAATCGATGGATGATCACTAGAGCAAATTCGTTGACAATTGTCCATTTAGAAGTTTGTTTATGTCACTCGAATTGATGATGACGATGTTGATGCTGATGATAATGCCTTCCTTGTTCCATATTCATGCGAGTTTTTTATGAGTTGAGTTTTTGTTGTTGTTAATTGGTATTTGGTCAAATGTCAAGGTGATTTGCATTCATACGATATTGACGATGTTACAAATAAAATTCCTAGGCACTCGGTGCAAATCAAAAGGCCAAACAACTTGACTCTCAGCGGAATACCATTAATGAACTGGAAGTGCATACATTTTAGATTAAAAATATTGTGTTCAACTTCGATTGTCCTAGCCATACCAATGATGGATGCAGATGTACGGTAGATTGTTTGATAATATTGTACTTTCGCATGTAAGTGGGAAATATTCATTTTCGGCTATACAAAGCATATACAGTATGTCAAGAATGAGTTTACACATGGGTAGACATTAAAAGGTTATACTATGATGTAATTAAGTTGATATATTACAACCACCAGGGTGATTGAATTGTCGAAAATGTTGCCGGGCAACAAACGAGGAAAGACGGGAGTTAACGCGATCAGGTATTCCGAAGAAAGATGATTTGGAGGTTCATATCAAGAAAAGGCGTGTGAGACTCGGCCTTTATAGCAACAATGATGGATGCACCACAATATTTGGACATTACAAAAAAAATTGTTAACCTATTTGTATAAAAATTAAAACTAACAAGTAAAAAAGCGTTAAGTTCGGCCGGGCAGAACTTTGGATACCCTCCACCATAGAAATACTGACAAATTTTTGAAATGAAAACATAGGGAACATACATATAACGACAATTCTTCCAATCGATTGTTGTAAACTAAATAGAAAATTCAGCAATTTCAATGGGGGGTTTTCCTAAAATATCAAAACCCCAAAATGTTGACATATATTATTAACGCATGGTACGGTGAACCATGTGTATAAAATCCTGAAAATACTCCAATTTAGAGGGCAATATTATATATGAGGCATACTAAAGCAGGACCAATATTGACAACATTGTGTAGGAATTACGAACTACTTTGTGTTTTCATTATATAAGGGGTTAGGCCTAATTAAGGGCCGATGTACTCAAGTTCCGTCCATCACGATAAATATTAAATAGGAAGGATGTTTTATATAGGACCTGGTTCTAAATGCGGGTCGATACAGTTCATTCTCAAACCTCACGTTTTAGTTTTTATGTCGATATCCTCCGAGAGGAAAATTATTAAACATATGGCTAAATCGACTAAATAGTTTTAGAATTCCATACTATGTGGGATATAAACTGAAAATTTCGTCTACCGAATATCCCCCCTACTATGGTGGAATACAGCTATATATCCTCTAATCCTCTAACTATTTTAATATAAAAAAGGGGTTATAAGGAGACTACCCCTAAAAGGGGGTGAATATTAATAATTGTTGGTAGGAAGATTTGTTACCATATAACACTGCAAAATACCAAATTACAGCGAATTCGGTTGAAACCCGTGCTCACGAACCCCAAAATACCGAAAATTGGAGGATACCCTTATATGGGGGCTACCCGAAAAAATGGACCTATATTTATAATTTTTAGTGGAGTGATTTGCTACGCAATAAGAACTCAAAGTACTAAATTACAGCCAATTCGGTAAAAAATCCGGTCAAAACCCCCCAAAAACTGGAAATTGGGTGGTACCCTTATATGGGGGCTACCAGAAAAAGTGGACCTATATTTAAAATTTTTAGTGGAGAAATTTGGTATCCAATTAGAACCCAATGTACCAAATTTCAGCGAATTCGCCTGAAAAACGCGCTCAAGAACCTCAAAATACTGAAAATTGGGGGTACCTTTGTATGGGGGCTGTCCGAAAAAATGGACCTATATTTATAATTTATAGTGTTTAGACGCTAGAGTGATTACAACATACAGACGGACATGCTTAGATCGTCTTAGAATTTTACGCTGATCAGGAATATATATACTTTATAGGGTCGGAAATGATTATTTCGATGCGTTACAAACGGAAAAACAAAACTTATATACCCTCCATACTATGGTGGAGGGTATAAAAATTGTCTAATAGCCTAGACAGACGACAGCCTTAATTTGCATTAACAGCCTTAAATCAAATTAACTTGTAAAATTGTAAACCAAAGTGCAACGAACTTCTGTTGTGATTTCTTTAATTTGAAAATGTATAATTGTTAACGCGCGATTAGTACTCTTTTAAGGGAACCTCCCCCACCCTTCACGATTTCATTTCTTCAAGATTTTCAATGAAAAAATATTTTTGAATAATCGCCGATTTTTTACCATAAACCAAGTTAAAAAATAAGGAAGATCTTCACCAATTGGCTTTATCCTAGTTCATACGATAGCTATATACTCACAGAAAAAACGTGTAATCGTGTGTTTGGAATCGATTGGGTCATTAGTTCTTGAGATAGATGGAATAGATTTAGCAAAGGGTTTTTTGGAAATTCGAAATATGAGTATCCGAAAAGTACTGAAATGTACTAAATTTGGTAAAATTTCGTAGCATGTAGAGCTGGAACAATGAAATTTGGAGTTGAGATCATTGTAGGGATGTAGGATAGGGTCAGGATCCAGTTTAACAAATTAATACTTATGGGTACTAAATGGTACTAAATTTGGTACAATTTGAATTTTAGGTGAACCAATAGAGCTAGAATCAGAGGTAGTCCGTCAGAAACAGTAACGTAAATGACATACATTTTCGACGTATAATACATACGCCAGAAACGTCGGAAACCCACCCAAAGCCAATAGGGCTTTGACAAAATATCTATCTCCATTAATCAGTTTGGAAATTACGTATGCTTTACTCAAATCCATGTCAAATTTCAAAATTTTCTTCTCCAAAATGTTTAGAATTTTTTATCAGTTCTAGTAAGGAATAGATATATGTATGTAAAAATAATACATATTCCTGAAAATACCTGTATATGGTAAAAATATTCAAATAAATGACGTTTACTACATTTATTACATTTTATACAGTAATATGACGTTTTCGACGTTTACACATTTTTGCCAGTCGAAAACCTAAAAATTCGTCGCACGGACCATCCCTGGATAGAATCATGAAAATTGGAGTCAGGATCACTGTGGAGGTGTAAGATTGAAATATGTAGGAAGTTTTAGAAATTCGTACTAATGTGTACTAAATTTGGTACAATTTAAATTGTGGGTGAAGCGATAGAGTTGGAATCTTGAAACTTGGATTTAGGATGATTGTGGGGGTGTAGGATTGGAGTATGTAGGAAGTTTTGGAAATTGGTACAACTATGTACTAAATTCCGCACAAATTGGATTGCGGGTGCACTAATAGAGCTGGAATCCAGAAACTTGGATTAAGATGACTGTGGAAGTGTAGGTTTGGGGTAGGAAGGTGGTTTTGGAAATAAGTACTAATGTGTACTAAATTTGGTACAATTTAAACTATCGGGTGAACCGATAGAATTAGAATCCTGAAACTTGGATTTAGGATCACTGTCGGGGTGTAGGATTATAGTATTTAGGATGTTTTGTAATTGATACTACTGTGCACAAGATTTAGTACAATTTGAATTGTGAATGAACCTATGGAATTGGAATTCTGAAACTTGGATTTAGAATCACTATCGGGGATGTAGGATTGGGGTATGTAGGAAGTTTGGAAAATTCGTACTTCTGTGTACTTAATTTGGTACAATTTAAATTTTGGGTGAACCAATAGAGTTGGAATTTTGAAATTGGAATTAGGAATCATTGTGGAGGTGTAGGATCGTGGTATGCATGAAGTTTTGTTGGATGGTTGAAGAGGGCACCTATGGAAATAAATGGAAAATTTGTATTTGGGTGAACCTTTAGAGCTCAAATCATGAAATTTGATACTAAATGGTACTCAAATTTAATTTATGGTCGATATTAATGTGTGGATTGTTTTTACTGGCATATGCTGTGAAAATAAAATAATATATTAATACATGTTTAAATATTTCCTACATTCGCTTACGAAATTGCGGGCATATGATAGTTTAAAATATATAATATCGCTATTACACAGGATAAAAAACTCAATATTTTCAAGCCATCGCACAGTGTCACGACCGCGGCCAAAAATGGTCAAAACCAAGTACCACGGAGGACAAATTTTTTGATGAGAATTGATAGAAAATACTCCAATTAGAATAAATATGAAATTTTATATCGATATGTCGAGTAGTTTTGTCTCTACAAAGGTTCAAATCTGATAATTATTTCTAAACTGATTTTTTACCATATTTTTGAAAAATGGGTGTGTTTTTCTGATGCTCAAATATTTGAATATTCGAATTAATGGTTACTATAAAAGTGTTTATTTTGGTCGCTGTGGATGTAAAAACTAAGATTCGCTTTAGTTTGTATGTATATAGATATCATATGGTGTATACAGTCGTCCACACTTGTAGTACTTAGTTCATCAAATTTGTAAAACAAATTTTGAAAGTAGTGGAGCAGAAAAAAAAAAGTTTAAAAAAGGTTAGCTTTATTTTTTTTTATTTGAGTGGTGAAAAGTGTTTTATTTAAGGAATAAAAAAAATTAGCTGCGGAGTCCTGCGGTTCTAAGAGTTATTTAACGTGTTTGGTGACCACCTTATGAAAAAATATGGCATATTCATGAAATGGTTAGAAGCGAATGGTCAAATATGTTATGTATACAATTAAATAAGTTATTGAGGGTCAAATAGGAAGGAGAAAATGGATTCAGAACATAGTAATAATACAATATTTTACATAAAATGTGCAATTAAGTGGTGAAAACGTTATTCGAAGCGGAGATATGGGAGAATTGGTTTTAAAATATAGCTTTTAAATAAATTTTCAGTCAGTTTGAAGATTATACTTATTTATCAGATCATTTGTGACATAATCTTATAATCTAAATTTAGAGGTCGCACCTGAATTACCTTTGTGGAAAGTTCATACAGAAAAATATTAGTTCATGACATGGGATATGCAAAGTGCAGTACAATACCTTTTGAGCGACTTTCACAAGATGCTAACAAGTCAAGCCAACAAATAATTAGTAGCTGCCCGAACTTTTGTTAAAGCAGAGTTAAATAAGGATTTTATTTAGTATTTTATATTACAAACCGACCTTGTAATATCCTTAAACAGCCATAAAGTAAAGGCCCGAGATTATAATGTGGATGATACTAAATCGTACATTTGGGAAGACAATTTTATATATATATCTGATGTGTGTTTTGAAAATGTTGTGAATTATAAAAAAGTAATTTATTAGTTATTAAAGGATATCAAATAGTTTTTATATTATAATAAAAATAACAAAAATAAAACTATTATACTTAATTTATCTGCATATAACGATTTTATAGTACAGAAAGTTATAATACAGAAAGTTAAGTTAAAATTTTAGGGACTTTTGGTATGGTAGGTACCTGAAATATGGGCCAACAACTAAATTACAACACCTATTACTGCCTTCGCCCAAATTTGATGTAATTTGGACGAAGACATGAAAATTTTCGTGGAATTTGGATGAATATAAACAATTTATGGGTCCAAAAAGCGGATTTTTCAAGATCCTTTGTATGGGAGGTATATCAAATGGACAGTTGCTTTATAGGCATAAGTAAATGTAAATTGTCGATTTTCATTGAATTTGGTTGAATATTAACGATTTTATAGCCCAAAATAGTAAAATTTTCAAGACCCTTTGTATGGGAGGTATATCAAATCTTGGTCCGATTTACCCAGCTTTTGGTCAGTTGCTTTATAGGCCTAATTAAATGTAAATTGCCAATTTTCATTGAATTTGTTTGAATATTAAAGATTTTATAGGCCAAAAAGCGCGACATTCTCAAGACCCATTATATGGGAGGTATACCAAATCTTGGTCCGACCTATCCAATTTTTTGTCAGTTGCTCTTTAGGCCAATAATAAGCACATGTACCAAATTTCATTAACTTACGATAACGGCTTCTATTTTTGGCCGCTGTTTATATGAACTCGCGACATAGTGCATCGTACGAAACAGATTCAGAATAACGTCCACAACAACATATCCATAGGCATAATACAAAACAGATTACGAGAAAATTACTTGTCTCTGCGCAATGCCAGGCGTAAACCATATCCGAAATAATCCGAGGTAAGTTTGCAAAGACCCATTTATAAATAAAAAAGCCATTTTCTAAAATAATAATGTTAAAGAAAAAATGTGAAAGCGATAGAAATATAAATTTGATAGATTTTCATTCATATTTTTCAATTTTTATTTTGAGAATTCGAAAACATAAATTTTCTATTTTTAGTCCCTCTATCAGTTTTTTTTAGAATTTCCCGATAATTATCAAAAATGGAAATTTGACTCTTAATAATGGTAAATTTTACGAGAATAGAAACCCTTTAAATCAATTTTTTATTTATTTCCTCTATTGTTAACTAGTGTAGTAATTCAGTATTTTCATAAGAGTAATTAATTCATTGGCAATTTTCAATACAATATAGTACATACAAACAAGTTTATGAGAAATAATAGAGATGTTACATTGTCTGGTTTATTGATGACACAAGATTTAATTAGTTGCATGGAATCCATGTAAAGATTGAAGATTCACTTCAGCAGCATTTCGTTGCTGTTGCAGACCGAATGATATGTGATGGCTGCAACAGCAACATGACGTTGGAATGTGGTACTTGTAGAGATAGACATACATGTACATATATAAATATATATATATATGTCTAGATGCATAACCACACATAAGATTTCTGAATGTTTAATAATGTGATTCCAAGATATTTAATTAAATTAAATTATTATATTAGAGCGCAAAATTTACATATCACCAAAGAAACAAAACTCAGATTCACTTATGTAGTGTTCCCCTTTTGAGTACAGTTGTGGTAGCTGCTCCTTTCCATTCAACATTTAAATGTGGGTAGTGGGTACAGTGTTGCCAATACTTGAGTGAGAAAGAATGCTATAAAATGTTTATACTTAACACTTGACCGCTTTCCAATTTCAAGTACAAAAGCAACGGTCACAAAATATTTTTTGTTATTGTTTTGTTGTTGTTGTTTTTTTTTGTAATTAAAGAAAAGTCCTTATTTTTGATGGCGGGCGTGATAACTCCTCACTGGAACATCGGAATCCGAAAATTCAAACGGTGTTAGAAAGAGTACATGTCTGGCTCTCGTTTTTGAGTTATCGTGCCCGCCATTTGCAAAAAAATGTTTAGAGAAAAACGCGTTTAAAGTTTGAGAAGCCCTTCAGCCGTCACTTGATGCTGGCACAATAAATCGGCTATATCTTCAAGAGTTCTTGAGATTTTCACTTGAGAGCAGAGCAGACCATCCGATAAATTGGAACACTTGTTACTGTATTCATCCAAATTAGAATTATACTCCCAATTTTAATCGCATTTGCCTGAATAAGTAATAAGCGAAATGATTTCAACCGAACTGTTAAAATTTGACTTAATCGTGTGAAAACGTAAATAAAAAATTTAACAGTTTGAGGGATTTTCTACAAAAATCACCGATAATATTCGCTTCTTACATAACCTGTTTATTGATAACGATTTCATATTTATATCTATAGCCCAATTACATGTATACTGGCAATTTTCATCAAAGTTAGGACCCATTTTATGGGAGGTATAGGAAATCTTGGTCCGATCTATCCCATTTATTGCCTCTTGTTTTTAGGCCAATAATAAGCACTTGTAACAGTTTTAATCCGCCTACGACAACCTACGTCAAATGCTTTTAAATTTCCGACATACTGCGTTGTGGCAAACGGAATGGATGCCCTAATAATGTTTCATTTGGACCCAACGACTCATTCCACAGACTTTCATTTGACTTTTGTTTACTTTTGCCAAATTTAGAAATAATAAAATTTAACCCATTGTACCAGATATACACATTATAAATTTATTATTTTTTAATATTAAATTATTTTAAATAATTTATAAATATAATTTAACAATTTAAACTAATATCAAGGGAAACAATCCAAATTTAAAAATTATCCTAATCAACAAAACAATTGTAGGAAAAATAATTGACATTATATACAAGTTCCAAATACATACAATGTTGTCTGTGGGCAATAGTTTCTCCTTAAAGGGTTATTAAATTCAAATATTAATTTCAAAATGTTACTATCCATTCACACATTAGCGTTGTAGTAACATTATAATAAATGAATGTATGGGCGGATGAAGACAATAACGGTCAAATCCAATACAATAAAAAATGCAAATTTGAGGGGAAGGTTTGTAAATAAAAAGGGAATCACAAAAAATATGTAAATAAATGAAAGCTGTGAAATATTTTGCATTACATAATACTAAATGAGGTAACATCATTGTTATATTAACCGAAATATATTCAAATTGACTAAAAAGTCAAGTTAAATTTGAAATTATTACACTATACTACAACATCAAGCTCATGGGGTTTGGGAAATTTCTTTTGGAAATGCTTGACGGATAAATTCGCAATATTATTCGCGGGAGACAGATCCGGATCCCTAAATATGCCAAACATAAAATTATATTTCTAAATCTTTTGTAATATCTGTATAAAACAGATAGCGACCTTATTATCGGGTATGCGTAGCGTATCCGGTATGCGTACAGTATGAAAATTCCGTATTCGTACACCCATGATAATAAAAATTATTCAAGGTATGTAATGTAAAAATCCAAAAATGTATGAAATTTATTGTCTGTGAAAACAAAAAATCTAGCATCCTTATATATCGACGCCTCAGAACCATAGTATGCTAAGTCTAAAAAGTGAGTTTTTCAGTAGAAGCTCTCAAAGTATGGAAGTTTCATATATCTTACGGGCCATGCTAAGTAAATTTTTGCTTATAACTTTGGTTTGGATTGGCCGATGATTACCAAAATTTCAGAGAATATAAATTAAGGACCGTAGTATCTAAAAACGTAAAGAACTTTAAAACATGCTAAGTCGACTTAGCATACTATGGTTCGGAGGCGTCGATATATCATATATTCAATTTTTTTTTTCTTTTTTGATTTTGTTCTCTTTACGTATACGGACTGCTATTGTTATCCATAATGAGAGAACTCCGCCATCTAGCTGCCAAATGATGAATTTTTTACATAAGTTTGTTTTTCTTGCAAAAAATTAATAAATCCGGCCGAAATCTATATACAGTAGATATCGGATATAAGCACATCTCATATACGAAAAAATCGCATATAAGAAAGATTATCAAAAACACATACATATCATCAGTGTAAAAATTGCTTCATATAAGAAAAACACTGATATATGAAATGTTTGTCAAACACCAAAGCTGACAAAGGTATATGAAAACGTTTCATATGAGAAAATATGTAAGATTGTTGGCCAATTTATTAACATTGAAAATGTTAAAAAAATATAATACTTTTTAATTGTATTTAAAAGAATATTATTTATATGAATAGAAACATATGCACCTATTTTTAATCAAACTGTGAACTGATTTTAATTCAGTAGTTTTGTACTCTTATATATACGCGTATGTACGCATATAAGAAACAATTTTCTTATATCCAATAATTTCATATAAGAAAAAAACGCATATAAGATATCTACTGTATATGAAAATGAATTGCTGTTCGTTAGTCTCGCTAAAACTCGGGAACGTCTGAACGGATTTATCTTATCTTAGTCTTGAAATGTTCGTGGAGGTCTAGGGAAGGTTTAAAAGGTGAGAAAAAATCTAAAACCGCGAAAAATTTGCATAAAAATAGTATGCAGCCTATTTGCATTTCCTCGAATTTTGTGTCGTTCTATTTTGATAGCACCACGTCGTATTTTGAGGTATTTTGGGCGAAAATTGGTAGCGTATCATTCCGTTAAGTCTACATTTGTCAATTATTGAACATTTTCAAAATATTTAATTTTTTTAATTGTATTGAAACATTTTTTTGGAGAATACAACAAATTATTGAGAAGTATATCAGTGAATGTACAGGTTTTCCATAGAATGCACGTACATTTTGGAACTAATGCAAGGATGGAAAGTCAGAAGACGTTCTGAGTGGAGTTCGTGGCCATTCAGGGTATTCGGATCCTAAGATCCATGCCCTAGATTAATTTGTTCCTAGGAACATGTTGATCCTTAAAGTACCTGAAATGTTGATATGCCACGGGAAATATCAAAGCAGGTGATTATATACCTAATCGTCTTTCAATATCGCATATATCCGATACCAAAAATGTGTATCACAGAGCAAACTAATATACGTGATATTTTCTTTGCAAAAATATATCATTAAGTTCAGCTGTAAAGAGAACAACTAAAAAAAAACCAGCAATATTAGAAAAAAATAGCATAATATCTAATTTGGAGGTTATACCAAAACCTCCGTCCGATGTTACATATTCGTATTGAACATGCCAACTACCAATAACACTCAGTTTGGAAAACGGGTGTAAGAACTTCAACATACCGAAAATTGAACGGGAAATAATTATGGCGTCTTTTTAAAACGACAAGCTATAGTGCATAATTTCTGGGATGATGTTTTCTATCCACAGGAATCGGTTATTCCTAATTATAGCCAACTCTATGACAAAATTAGGTCAATGTCTTTATAATACCGAAAATGGGGCAAGACCTGTATGTATAGATATATCAGAACTTGGAACTAATTAGATAATTTTTCACCAAATTCAATCACTGCTCTAATTAAAATTAATTTTTTTGAAATACTTTCGTAAATATGGATGCACATTTGTTTTATAAAATAGCTTTATCTTATTTGCGTTCCTTTCAAATTCTGTACCCTGTATCCCTATATTAACCTAATTAACTAGTCTATATTCGGTTATGTAAACATAGCAAGTAAAAAAACGGCATTAAGATTAAGATTTGTACAAAATGCCATTAAAATGAACAATTAATGTCGTTGGGGAAAAGAGAGCGCCAAAGCAAGGCAAACAATTGTTACCCAACTGAAACAGTGACCAACCTTTCAGAGAGTGAAAAGTGAATGTTCGTTTGAAAAAAAAAACTAAAACACCATCGCCAATGTAGAATGTAGGTATGATGTTGTTGTAATGCAATTATTATTATAAAAAACCAAATATGAACTTTAAGTGAACTTCTTGCCGGCGACCGTATTATTAAATAAGGTTTACCTATCAAGCAGTACAGCGGAAGTAAACGGTAAAATGCAATAATTGAATGAATCGTGCACCACACATGTGTTCATGTATAAAGACCTCAACACGACTTGGTCAGCTATGAAATGAATGTTACATATATTGGACCACAACACATCCATATGCTTGCCGCCACTAACGCCCTATTTGATCTGCTATAAGAGAAAGCCAAAATGCATACAAAGTTTATTGTTTTAAAATGTATATCCTTATTTATTTATTTTTTTACTTTTCCGTTTCTTTTTTATTTAGAGATTAAATCTGTTACATTATGTTGATTGAGGGAGAACGTAAACGTGAAAAAAATGGGATTAATTAGGTAGTGATTTACCTAGAAAATAAAAAAGGTTATTTTAGAAAATTAAAAATATTAACAAAAAAATAATATAATAATATTGATAAGAAAGAACGTTATTAATGTTATTAAATGGATGTTTTAGTTAAAAACTAAGAAATCCATATTGTATCCAAAGATTTAGGGACTCTGACAAATACTCAAAGAGTAATTCCAAGCTGAATGTCATTCCATACATATTGTCCAGGCTTCTTATTTACTCTTTGGTTTCTTCCTCAACTGTTGCCTCCTTAGTTGCGGCGCTAATCTTTGCTGCATTGCCTGGTGTTCTTGTTGTTCGTTGTGGCTTGCCTTTAGCAGGTGGTGTTGATGTAGAAACATTTTCGGTGGTCGATGCAACATCTGTCGAATCTTCTTTAGCAGGTGCTTTCTTTGATGAGTCTTCCTTTTCTTCAGATTCCTCTTCCTTTTTTCCATTTAAATCCTTATTTTTATGTTTCTCACTAGAAAATAGCAACAAATAATAAAATAGTTTTAAATGATCATTGTTTAGTTAAATATGTCTTATTTTAATGAGGTAACACCTGCAATGTTTAAACATGCACTACTAACCTTTCTATATCAATATTGAGCACCGAATCATTTTCTTCATCCTCATCACGTTCCTCAGGCTCAACATGCCTCAATAGATCTCCCAAATCTTTGTCGACATCTTCCCAAAGCTTTTCATCGGCTTGAGCATCATCGTCCACATCGTGTTCTTCTTCGTCCTGATCATGATCACCATCAGCCTTCTCAGTCTCTTCATTTTCATTAGTTACTTCTTCCTTCTCTGTTTTTGTTTCTTCATCACCGCCATCCCCTTCATCTTTATTTTCACTCTCCGAAATGGCTTTCTCCTTTGCTTCTTTACGTTTCTGAGCATTCTTTTCTTCTTCCTTGTGGCGCAGGTATGCCTTCAAGTGAGATCTCTGTAAGCAATGTTTCTTGGAGAATTCTTCCAAGGTTGTGTTCTCAGTTGATGCAAATTGTTCACACAATTCACAATAAAATGCCGAAACTTCCTTGACAAATTCATTGCCAACCGGCGTACGATCCTTGTCATCGCTCTCTTCCTCGGAATCTTCATTGGCATCATTCAATAGGGCCTCAACATCAGCATCCATTTCATCGTCAATTTCACCCACCGAATCGACAGTCATAAATTTATTTAAATCAATTTCACGCATTTCTTCGTCACCGCTATTATCCGAATCGGAATCTTGTTTGCGTGCCTTGTTCTGTAGAGAAATTAAAGGAGAAAAGATTAGTTTTTACAAATCCCCCTGGTTACGTTGATGGAGACTACGTACTTTGATGTGTTCCAACGAACAACGATGGGTCTCATAGAGTATGGGACTTTTGAATGCTAAATGGCAGGTGGAACAGTATGGCATCAGGAATTTTTTCATAATCTTATGATGCTCAGACAGTTGATGCTTGGCCTTTGGTTGCCTATAATGTAAACGGCACAGATGACAAAATTTCGATTCATAAGTTTCCTTGGACTTTTCCTCAATTTCTTTTTGAGCTGCACGCTGTCGTGCCCTCAATCGCAATAGATGGGCCCTTTGGCGAACAGCAATCTGGCGCAATGCCGCCTTGTGGACGCGTGAGGACAAATGGTAGAGATAATCCTAAAAATATGGGCATGCCAATAAATTTCCATTTGGTCAACATTTTATTTGTAGTGGCTTACCGTAAATGTAACACATTTCATGTGGCAATGAATGCATGTCAATTTAATGAAACGTGATCCACCGCCCCTACGTGAAGGACTCTCTCCACGACGAGTGTTTCGACCTTTGCGTTCCTTAGAGCTATTATCGGCGTCGTCGTCACTTCGCGACGACTTCTTTGATTTTCTATCCTTGTCATCTTTCGACTTGTCATCCTTTTTAGTGGATGATGTGCTGGACTTCTTGTTGGCCGTCGATGATTTTTCTTTCTTCGCAGAACTCTCCTTTGTTTTCTTACCTTCTTTTTTGTCTGCCTTCACCTCGGACCCATCAGCATCTTTTGTTGCTTTTTCCGCACCATCTGCTGTCTCATTATCATCATTCTTTTCGGCAGAATCATCTTCACCCTCTACATGTTCCTTGTCATCGGCATTGGACTTTTTGTCTGCGTCTTCTTCGATTTCTTCCTCATCCTCGACGTTATCACCCTCACCTTTTGTCCTGGATGTGTTGTCGCCGTCCTCGGCTTCATTATCTTCCTCATCCTCTTCGTCGTCATCTTCGGCATTTGACTTTTCTGATTTTGCACGCTTAGACTTGCCTCGTTTGGATTCTTTCTTATCATCAATGCCCTCTCTTTCATCCTCTTCATTGTTCTCATCCTCGTCATCACTGCCCTTCGGCTTGGACTTTTTCTTGTCTTCATCTTCATCACTGGATCCAGATGCTGACTTTTTAGCACTCCTCGATGAACGGCGTGGACTCTTTGAAGATCGTCTTTCAAAGCGACGACGTCTAAGTGAGCTAAAATTTGTTTTGGATTGATTTGTATATGTTTTTTCGATGGCGAAAGGTAATCAACACATATGGGAGGAAAAATACGTTTAGATCAATTGTTTCAGTTTAGAGATGAAATGAAATAGAAATTCAAGAAATCATAAAAATTATGTTCGAGATCAATTGCTGTCATCACAAAATAGAACGGCTGCCAAGCGAGCCACTCGCACAAACAAACATTGTTTGTTCAGAATTCAATTTTGAGAGTTTTCGTTCATTTGTTTTGCACGGGGCGGGTGAACTTCATCAAACATATACCTAATATCTCTCGAAGAATCGTATCTCACGGGAATTAGGCGTTTGTTCGCAAAAATAAATGCCCACTCAATATTTATATTAAGAATATTCGATCGGCAATTGTCTCAAAATTCATTCCCAGTTTCTTATGATTCGACTGTGTCAGTAATTGAGCTTTAAAACGTTAATTTTCTTGGATTGTTTGTTTGTTCAAGTATTTACCTCGTTAAACGTGCAATTTTCAAAAGTCGGGCACGATCTTTCTGTTGAGCGTACATTAGTTTACGTCTCATAATTCGCAGGTCGTTGGATTCACGGCGTACAATACGACCGGATCCGCCTCCGCGGCCAGAGCGTACTCCGACGCGACCAGTGGAGCCACGCATGCGTGAAGTGAAACTGCTGCGAACCGGTGGTCTTTTACTTGGCGGTCCCATATCTGTACGATGTCTGGACTTTGAGTCTTCGCGATCGCTGTGTCTTGAGGAGTTTCCACCTCTGTAGCCTGACGTTGAACTTGATGACGTTACCACTGGAGGTGGTGGCGGTGGAGGCGTGCGATTGCCCCTTCCAGTTGATGATGACGTGCGTCTATAATCCTATATTGACGATGATGAGAACAGATTTGTAGAGGAGAATGTTTTTTTGGATTTATATTTCTATAGCAATGTTTGTTTGTATAGTTTTTGTAAGTTATCTGTCATTTCAACTTTTTCAGAATTGGCTAGAGTGCTTCATATTCAACCAAACAACAACAATATTCAATATAATTTGTCTATGCGATTCTGATCTTGTGGGTTGATTTTGTCTTTACAAACACATTACAACACAAGAGGATGTTTTTATTTATTATTTGATTGGGAGTTGGTTTGTTGGGAGAAGAGCTTTACAAAGCTGCCGTATTTATTTCTGCTTACATCTGCAGTAGAGAGTGAGTGAATGGAGTTTAGTTAATCTTTCGAATCATATGAATTGTTTTTTGAATCTTATCAAAACACCACGGAGAAGAATTTGCATTTA
This sequence comes from Musca vetustissima, assembly GCF_032173495.1. Classification (NCBI taxonomy): domain Eukaryota; kingdom Metazoa; phylum Arthropoda; class Insecta; order Diptera; family Muscidae; genus Musca; species Musca vetustissima. The sequence goes on along the minus strand of NW_026878456.1, from coordinate 89,761 downwards.
AAGGTATAAGCTGTCTGCACATTCCTTGTCAAAGCCCAAGGTTTCAAGTCTACACATAAAAATATACAATGGTTGAGATAAGGTAAGGTTATGAGGAGGTTCATTCATTCACAAATGTTTTTCTTCATCTATATATTATGAACTGTATGTAGTGGTAGTAGTGTTGCATCTTTTCTGTTTTCTTAGCCGCATTCGTGTTTATAATAGACATTTATGTTTTCTTGTACGCTTGCTGATCCTTTATAAGGAATGCCTGAGTGATTTCATTTATCTCTAGACAATGCTCTCTCTTTTCATAAAGTCTTTCCTTACCCAGCCACACTACTGCAATTGGACATACAATGAGGTAGATAGAGCATATTCGTGGATACATTCCTATATATCTAGACTAGGAGTAATCATTTACATTATTTGTAGCAGTAGATAGTCTATTATGATATCCACGTGCAGTACAAGTAGAGTTGTGAGTTTCATAGAATTTTCTCATCGGATTTGATTTTGAAAACTCAACGGCATTATTCTTCCTAAATATAACTCTATGGGTTTTCGTTACAACAAAAACATGTAAAATAGTTATATGAGAATGTAATTAAATATTGAAATGTTTACAACAAGTATATAGATATAAATATCAATATATATGGATTAGATATATGTTGATGGCTTAATTATATAATTACTTCTTCATTTGAATTGACCACAATTAAATCAATAATCGTAGATATTTTTATGTTACTTACGTCTTGCCGAGATCTTTTGTGATCTGAAGAACGATCACGTGATGAGTCCTAGAAAAGAGATATATGAAATTATTAGTTTTATTCAAGTTGTAATATATATATTTAAGTATTTTTTTTAAGTTGTTTCGAAGTTAGGCATTTTTACCGTAATTATAGGGATATATATAATTTTCTTGGGGAGACATACCCGGTTATTTTGGTCCGGGTATCGTTTCTACGGAACCGATTAATACAAAATGAGTATTTAAGACTATATCCTATGGACTGATTCCAACAATGCATTGTATGGTTCTAAGGCACAGATTTTTTGATCCAAAACAGATAAGTCGCATATCGCACCATTTTGGAAAAAGTGGTACTGGTTCAAAATCTAGTTTTTTTATTGTATCTCAGAAATGTTTTCAGTTAATCCCTCAATGGAAAGATATTTCCAAATACTTGAAATAATTTTGTATTAAACGATCCCATAGAACCGGGCATAATAGGGGATCCGTAACCGAACTTACGGTTCAAATAACCGGCAACGTCGCACAAGTAAAAATATATCCCGTAATAAGGGTAAAATTTCAACCTCTGCGAAAATAAAAAAGAATCAACGTTTGAATATACACATTTTACTTACCCTGTAACTGCGTTTGTGTCCAGAATCATGACGACTAGAACTGGAATTATTAAAACGATCTCTACGTGAATCATAGCGGCTGTCATTGTTGCTGCTGGAATTATAGCGGCCAGAACGATCTGAAGAACGACCACCAGACGACTGCATGCGGTTATTATTGTAATTCGATGAACGGTATGATGAGCCACGATTATTGGAACCACCACGGTTACCACCGTAGCCCCTATTAAAACCACGAGCCATATCTAGGAAAAGGCAAGCACTTCGATTAATTAAATTCAAAATAAAAAATCACAAATTTATGTTAAAATCTATCTTTTTAACTTTTTAATTTTGTTTTTGTGTATGTATCTATTAGCACTGACCGGCGTCTGTTGTTCGCAAGGGATGCCGGGGAAATTTTTCTGGATTCCCACTTGGATAGGATAATACACACACGTAATATTGCAACTATTATTTCACAACAACAAATAATTACCTTGGTTTTATACAATTATTCGAAATATTTTCAGGAAGTTTACTTTTTTGTATTTGTTGATGATACTGAGCACATACAATTATATTAAATATGAAAATTATTAATTTTATTTTTACTCAGAAACACGCGAAGAAAATTTTCACAAGCTTCTTTCTGTCTAATTAATATTATAATGAGTTGGCAACTCGTTGTACAAAATAAATTATGGAAGATGGCGACAGTTGCCAATGAGTGCGAGTTACCAACAGAGTTTAACTAAACACAATGTGCAACGTAAAGCAGGAAACTTTCAGGAATCAGGAACGTTTAGACTTCGCAATGATTCAATAATTTGGTCTGTTCCCGTACTGCAAGAATCTATCATATTTTATGAAAAATGGTATTTTAAACAATGTTCCTGATTATGGACGTTTAAAATATCATCTAAAATTTGCAGGGTTATTTTTTGACATTCATCCACAGGTGTATGGTAAAAATCCCTAGCTGCCCTCAAAATCAAGGATATTATGTTACGCATCCCTTATCTGTCCAATGATATTTTTCAAAATCTCCTGCGGTTGGAGGTTTTGGGCATATATTTACAGCTACACATTGGGCCTACTCTGTAACTTTTTAACAACATTCGATATTGTTTATTTTACAACAATTTCATTTGTTTGTTTTATTGTTTTTACAATTACAAAAGAAATTTAAACAATATCGAATGATGTTCAAAGTTACAGAGTAGGCCTACTGATTACAAGAAAGTTAAACGGCATATGAGGTTTATTTGAGGATTTATTTGAATACAATTGGTTAACGAAATCCGGTTAAATGTAAACGTACCATTATGCCATTATTGAAATCTGTCCATTGGTCTTTACCAAAATCTTTGATGGAAGTCCAGATAAACTCAAAGTTTTTACAATTTAAAAGGAGATTATGTTGCGTAGCCTGTATTAATAATATAACCATAGGAGAGACTCGCCTCCAAGAGGCGGCAACAGACCAAATTTGTGTAATAGTACGTTTAAATCATACAGGATTTAGTTAACCCAGTTAATTTAAATTTTCAATGCCTTTGAATATATGCTAAATAAATCCCCATAAGGAAGGCTAACCCGGTAAAAAGGTCTAATGTAAATGCCGTTTAATTTAAATTTTAAATTGTACATTTTTGTGGGTAGTGTACGAGAATTTGACACACGCTTATGGAAATATTGCAAAACCTTTTACGTAATACCAATTTAAACCCACTGGGTTAACGAAATTCAGTATAATGTAAACGTAATGTTACGAGAACTTACGATTTTTCTTGTATTAAATTATCTGGTCCCGTAATACAAGAATACAATATTTTTTACTATTTCTTCCGATATCATAAAAGAAAAAAATGTTATCGTAGTAAGTTCCTTGAATAGTCCAAAAATCTTCAAAAAACCATGAATATGAAAATTAGCTTCATGTTTATTGTCAACATAATAATTTATTTTTTATAACAAACAATTGGTCTGTTCCCGTACTGCAAGAATCGACTATTTTTTACTACGATAACACTTTTTCCTTTATGATATCGAAAAAAAATAGTAAAAAATCGTAGATTCTTGCAGTACAGGAACAGACCAAATGTTGTTTTTGTAAATGGTCTGTTCCCGCACTTTCGTGCAGTTTTTACTATTTTTTTCGATAGCTTAAAGGAAACTTTTGGTCTGTTTCTGTACTGTAAGATGGTATGTTCCCGTACTGCAAGAATCTACTATTTTTTACTCCGATAACACTTTTTTCCTTTATGATATCGAAGAAAATAGTAAAATCGAGTAGATTCTACCAGTACGGAAATAGACCAAGAATCTACTAATTTTTACTATTTTTTCCGATAACACAAAGGAAAAATTGTTATCGTAGTAAATAATTGTACATGTTTTGGAACAGGTTTTGGAATAGACCATTTGTTATCGTAGTAAAAAGTTGTAGATTCTTGCAGTACAGGAACAGGCCAAAAATGTTTCTTGTATCTTCTTATTAAATACCCCTTGGGTTGTTCTAATACCCGTCAGAACATGCCATAAATTGTCTTCTAGTCAAAACCGATTAATCGATTAGTGATATATCGACTTTTATACCCATATTCCCTTTACATGAAATTCGCCTGTCAAAGTAACAAAAAAAAAATATTGTAGATTGATTAGTAAGAAGGAAAAATAGTGAAAATACATTGATTCGACCCACAAAAAATCGTGTAATTTATTTATACTCAGCACAAAAAAGAATATTTAACATTTCAACATTCTCAAAATAATCTTCGAAATTGGAAGTTTCCTTGGCATTTCGATTTTTTGCACGGCAACAATTGTATTTTCCACAGAACAAAGAGCAAAAAAGTTGGCAAAACCAAAAAGTGTAGACTGTCAGTGAAAAAAACTAAAACTTCTGCAAAAACGAATTGAAATAACAAAAAAGAAAACAAAGAAAAAAAATTTAGAGACCAATAAAAATATTCAAGGCAAATTTATCTGCAGTATTTAGAACCATATATAAATAAAAATTGTGCCAATATCCAATTGGAAAAAGAGGACTATTTCCAATACTATTTTGAGAAAGTAGAGGCCACACAATCTCCTCCACATTCAACGAAGTTGCAACTGACATTTTTTGTTAACAACTATTTATTAGTTTTCACTGCATCCTTCTTCTCCGGCAAGAAGAAGGACTTCATTGATACGAGGGCGTGCGTGCGTGTCCCATTGCATTTTAACTTTTGGTGTATCTACGTTTCATTCATCCACCACAAACAAAAAGACAAACGAACAAACAAACGTCTTACATTACAAACATGGCCAATACACTGGAGGAACAACAAAGTCTACGGGAGTGTGAAAATTACATACAGTCGCATGGCATACAACGCGTACTCAAGGATTGCATTGTGCAGTTGTGTGTCAGCCGCCCCGAAAATCCCATACAATTTTTAAGACAGTATTTTCAAAAACTAGAAAAGGTAAGTGAACTCTCTCTCCAATGTCCTTCGGTGTGTCTGCTATATGTCCTTGGTGTTTTATAAATAATGGCTATTGTGCTACAATAAAATTGTGTAAGCTAATGTAAATGGAATGAAGAAAAGGTATTTAAATGCCAAGAAGAAAATAGAAAAAAATACAAATGTTAGAAAGAATCAGTCGGTTTGTGCCGACAGATGAACATGTGTTTTTTGGGCTAACGAAATTTGGAGACCCATATCTCTGGAATTACGGAATTAGGAACAACTCAAGTATAAACGACCAGATTTTTCTGATGTAGGTATATTTACCCACATTATGGAAATATATTTGTTTCTTTTACCTTCCTTCATATCAATGGATCCGTAGAACCGAGTACCCGTTCCTGAACTTCCGGATCAAATAACCGGGTATGTCAACAAAGAAAAAATATATCTTCATAATTAGAAAAAAACCATAAAAATCTGAGTTTTAACTAAACTAGAATTAAGCCAGAAATAATTTATGCCGTTGTAATCAGGGCCCAAGAACTACATAGGGTAAAATTTTCAAAACGATCCGCGACCTTGCCTAAAACTGGACATACCACTATTTTTTAAGATAGACGGCTTTCGGCTGTGGGTTTAAAAATAGCTGCTTTGGAGAAAGGGAAAATTCGGCTACGCGATCGAAAATTTCTTCTAAATTTTGAACATATAAATTTCGGAATGAGCCCATATACTATACTTAAGCACAGCTGAGTATAAGTGGTTTTTTTAACATTCTCCAAGAAGATATATTATCGTGGTGAGGGTGACGATAACTACTCGTGGCAGAAAATCCGAGATGAGCCCCTAAATTCAACTTGCGAATACCTTTTTGGACCCTTGTTTTCTCAACATTACTTAGAAACGATATTAAAAAATTTTATTTATATTTAAATTGATTAATTTTTGTAGTTGGAAATTTGGTTTAAGGCCCTGTTGGGGAACGTCTTTAATTTGCATCGATATTTTTGCTCCTTACTTCCTGACATATGGGCATGCAAATTTAATTCTGAGGATGTGGATATCATTCTGAAGCAGTTCTGGCTTCTAAGTACCTACCTACTTTCCGAGAAATTGGCTTCAAACTTTGATAGCTTTTTAAAACAGAATCTGTTGAGTAGCCGTTGTTGACATTTGTCCATAGGAGAAAGTCACAAATAGTTCCTATTAAATAGGGTATTCAGTTGTGAAGTTTGTCATACTGGAAATGCATATAAACAAAAAAGTTCGGCCGAGCCGAAAAATGCTATTGGTGACAAGACGATATGTGCCAACTATTGAGGAATTAGCCTTCTTCCCATCCACTGTGCTGTGTGAACGATTGAAGCCAATGGTCAATGACATTATTGGATCATACCCATGCGGTTTCAGACCTGGCAAATCCACCAATGACCAGATTTTCACTATGGGCCAAATCCTGGAAAAGACTTACGAAAAACACATCGAAACATACCACATATTCATCGACTATAAAGCCGCATTCGACAGCCCTTTTCGTTCAGAGGTGTTTAAAGCCATGTCTTCGTTCGGCATTCCTGCAAAATTAATCGGCTTTGCAGGATAACTTTAAGTGGCATAAGGTCCGAAGTTGAAAGTCGAAGTCATTCAATACCGAACAAGGATTCAGACAAGGTGACAGTTTGTCGTGTGATCTTTTTAACATCCTGCAGGAAAAGGTCAAACGAGACGCAAAGGTGAACATAAATGACATTCTTTATACCAAACAACACATGTTGTTCGCCCACGCCGATGACATCGATATAATGGGTCGAACATTAAGAGCGGTAACATCCACCTTTGAACAAATTGAAAAGGGGCCTGCCAAAGTGGGTCTGGAAGTAAACGGCAGAAGACCAAGCTGATGGTATCAACGCGCAGGTTGTCCAGTAGACTCGCACCAACTGTGTATCTTGAGAACTACAGCTTCGAGGTAGTTAAAGGTTTTATATACCTTGGTACCGCCATAAATAAAACGAATGACATAAGTTTTAAAATTCGGAGAAGGATAGTGATGCTACTATTGCCTAAGTAAGCAGTTTAGAAACAAGGCCACCTCCCGCCAGACTCACTCACACTTTACAAGACGCTGATACCATCCGTGCTGTTATATGGATCTGAAGCAAGGTTACTTGCGCAAGCAGATGAGGCAGCTCTTGGGGTGTTTGAAAGAAAAATTTTCTGAAAGATCTACGGGCCATGTGGAAGAGAATATAAAAGAATCGGTCCGGCCGAATAAGCCATCTTTTTTACTTGTATTTAATTGAATTTTCTACAGTCCATTGTTAATATGCATGTCCATTCCAGCTCAGGTTGATTTTAACTGAAATTCTGGAGACATTGTCTGGTTTTGGTTTTTTTCTGTTACACAATATAACAGATATCCATCCAGCTACCCATTCATCCATACATACATTCATGGATTAAGCTATGCATGGACGAGCAGACGAATTACATTGAACGACATCAAATATTTACAAACGAACAACCAAGTAGGCCGAATAACACAATAAAGGGGTTGGTTGCTGGTTTAAAAAAAACTGTTAACAAGCGTAAATACATATGCCGGAACACAACATGGGAGGATGGCCATTTATGATGTACGTAAATATGAACTCAGTTATTTACGAAGGTGATAATCCGGAAGATGGGTCAATGATTTTTATTGAATACAGTTGTTGTCCAAGATGAAAATCAAATTAACCACGAACTGTGAAAGTTTGAGATATCGTACATTACAAAAATATATTTTGTGTCATTTTCGAAACATTCGAACATAATACAGCTTATGTTGCAGTGGCTTAAAGATGTCTAAAGAATTGGCTGTAATTTTCATTTCGTTTTTGTTTGTTTGCAACAGGCAAAAGGAAACGAGATAGACAAATGGTTCCTTTTGAGAATATGCATAGAATCACTTGATTTGAAATTGAAGAAAATCGGTTCAGATTTATATATAGGTCCCGTATATCGTTTCGTCCGATTTAAGGTAAATGGGACACAAAAGTCCCTATATATCTTTCGAAGGAAGGAAGGAATCTGGCATAAAGTACTGAATTATGTTTAGAATGATGTGAGCTAGGTTTCGTGAAAATCATATATATATATATATATATATTCGTTCGATTAAAGGTAAACGGGACACCAAAGTTCCTATATGTCTTTCGATTTGCACGAAATTTGGCATAGGATACTGAATTGAATCTAGAATGACGTGTGCTAAGTTTCGAAAAAATCGGGTCAGATTTATATATAGCACTCATATATATTTTCGTCCGATTTAATGTAAATTGTGCACTAAATCCCCAAAGTTTGGCCCACCGGCACACAATTTTGTACAATATCGGAAGTCACTACAACCTTTCGTGTGTCAAGTTTTCTTGCAATCGGTTCATATGTACATATAGCTCCTATATATACTATCGGTTGATTTTAAGTAAGTGGTGCACTAAAGACCCATGGCTAGGGCGATTGACACTGAAATTAATATAAATTAATCTCTGCATGTTCCCTTGAAATCGGTTCAGATTTAGATATAGCATAGTTTCCATATATAATTTCGACTTATTAATGGTGATTGTACACCAAATAATCAATACGTGCCTGATTTCCTACTCTAGAAACACAAACCCAAATCGGGAAAAATAAATTTTATATTTCTAGTCGAGTTCAGTCTTAGAGCAAACACTTACTCTTTTTCGAACATTTTGTCCACGTTCTTATTTTTCAAAAAGGGAAACTCGAGAGCCCTCCCACCGAGAAACAAATAATACCAACGTTTTGCATGATTGTAAATAATGTAAAAATATTAAAAAATATGTTTAAAAAATTCTTTACACAATAAAAATTCTTTCAGAATGGGGTCATTTTGACCGATTTTAGGCGAATTAGGTATACACAATATTCCCGTCTTTCTAGTGTTAAAGATAAATGCGCTGAAGGTGTAAACTGCTTCAACTAGTCCAGTGCTAATAAAAATCTATCCTATATTTGTATCGCAAAAGTGTCAATCCACCTTTATGAAATTCAATGCAATGATTAATGTAAATGTGTTTTTCTATTACCTATTTAGATAGGTCACTTTAACATCTTCACAGATTTTTTAACTGAAAAAAAAACAAAAACAGAAGTTTATGCATGTTATGTACTACCCTGTAGGAAATCTGGGTTTACGTTTCTCACAAGTCATCATGTCGGCTTTTTATGTATGGTGACATTGTCAAAGGAATTGTCTTCGCCATAAGCTAGAGTGTACTCGTTTGCAACAACTCGAAACATTCCTTGTTCCTTCCGACCCATTTTTGGTGTTTTATAACTTTTAATGAAAACCAATGCAGCTGTAATGTGGCATTCCGGGTTGTTGGCGGGTGAAAAACTCTTTTGGATATGATTTTCGATCCATGTTTTGACATAATTCCAATATAAAGGTCTCGTACCTTACTTAGCTGGCTTGTTACAGAACGGTTGTTCCATAAGCCGAGCTTAACAAAAATTCCAAGCGCCTCGGTCTTGTGCGCATATCCTCCAATTTGAAAGACCTCGTTCCAAGATGTTGTATTCTACTTGACCTCTCCATCTAATTCGTGGCCTTCTCCTTCTGCGTGAAACATCAGTAGGCTCGCTTTTATATACCTTTTGAGCTGGGGCTTTCTTATTCATTCGCACAACATGGCCTAGCTCAATACCTTTTGAGTCTGTAAAACTCGTCGTTCATTCGACGGCGATGTTCACCGTCGACGCAGATCGGCCCGTAGATCTTTCGGAAATTTTTTCTCTCAAACACCCCAAGAGCTGCCTCATCTGTTTGCGCAAGTACCCATGCTTCAGATCCATATAACAGCACGGTTAGTATCAGCGTCTTGTAAAGTGTGAGTTTTGTCTGGTCTCCAAGGCTTCCTCCATTCTTTCTAAACTGCTTACTTAGACCATAGTAGCATGTGTTGGCCATCACTATAATTCTCCGAATTTCGAAACTGAAGTGATTCGTTTTATTTATGGCGGTATCAAGGTATACAAAATCTTTTACTACCTCGAAGCTGTAATTCTCAAGTTCCGTAGTTGGTCCGAGTCTACTGAAAGTCTTGTGCGTTAATACCATCAGCTTGGTCTTTTCACCGTTTACTGCCAGACCCACTTTGGCAGACTCCTTCTCAATTTGTTCAAAGGTGGCTGTTACCGCTCGCAATGTTCGACCCATTATATCGATGTCATCGGCGTAGGCGATTAACATGTGTTGTTTGGTGTACAGAGTATCATTGTTCACCTTTGCGTCTCGTATGACTTTTCCAGCAGGATGTTAAAAAGATCACACAACAAACTGTCACCTTTTCTGAATCCTTGTTCAGTATTGAAGGGCTCCGCATAGCCATATTAATTTTGCAGGAATGCCGAACGCGGACGTGACTTTAAATACCTCTGAAGGGATAGGACTGTCGAATACGACTTTATAGTCGACGAATAGGTGGTATGTGTCGATGTGTTTTTCGTGGGTCTTTTCCAGGATTTGGCGCAGAGTGAAAATCTGGTCAATGGTGGATTTGCCAGGTCTGAAGCCGAATTGGTATGGTCCAATAATGTCATTGACCATCGGCTTCAGTCGTTCACAAAACACACTGGATAGCACTTTATATGCGATGGGAAGAAGGCTAATTCCTCTATAGTTGGCACATATTGTCTTATCTCCTTTTTTGTGCACGGGACACAGGATGCTGTGGTTCCAATCATTGCGCATGTATTGCTCTAGCCAAATTGTACTAATCAGCTGGTGCCTGCATCTGACTACCAGTCGTGAATAGTTCGGCTAGTTCTTCAGCCGATTAATTGTTATTGTGACCTCTTCTTGGCTAGGTGGTATACACTCTATACCGTCATATCTTGTTGGTTCTTGGGGTGTCTTCTTCACCGCCACAATTTAATACCAGAAGCTTTTCAAAATGCTCCTTCCACATCCTGATCACGCTGTCTGAATCTGTCACCAGTTTTCCTTCTTCATCTCTACAGGAAGATGTGCCTGCACCGAAGCTTTCGGTTTGGTGTTGTACTAGTTTACACCGCCACTATTGGATACCAGAAGTTTTTCAAAGTGCTCCTTCCAGATCCTCAACACGCTGTCTGTATCTGTCACCAGTTTTCCTTCTTCATGTCTACAGGAAGATGTGACTGCACCAAATCCTTCGGTTTGGGGTTTTACTCGTTGGTAAAATTTCCGGACTTCATTCTGACTCCTGTACATCTCGATTTGCTCACGCTCGCGTTTTTCTTGTTCTTTCTTCTTTTTCTGAAAATACGTTTCTCACGATAATTTTCCATCGCATTTAAATTTAGGAAATATATTAAAACTTTTTTACATTGGCAGATCTTCTGATAAAACTTCTCGCATAAACAACTAAGAAATAACAATGCCTCTATATAGATTCTGAAGAACTACTGTAGCAAAATACATTGTCTGGGGTTACTTGAACATTTCCTACAGGGTATATAAATAGAGATGTGTGGGTGTGTGTGTAGTATTTCAACCCTTTTACATTTTTTCGTTGGTATTTATGATGGAGAGGAGTTCTTGTTAATACAACAACTGTGCTGTTTTGTTGTTGTCGTCGACGTCGTCGTATTGTGGCCACATACATCCGTTGTTCCTCTTCAAACCTCCCCAGCACACACACACATACACATATGCACTTAAATATGCATATTCTGTTCATTCACATACATAGTAGGATTTTGCCTATGAAAACGATGATAATGTCGTTATTTTGCCGAAGTCTTCTGTTGGATAATGATGATGCTGATGCTGCTTCTACTGGGAGCCACAACAACAGCCTGTTGAATATATGCAAGTAAGCAAGCAGGCAGACAGGCAAACAAACAGACTGTTTCGGACATGCAAATTCATCTGGAGTTTCAGTTTTGTTTTCATCGTAACGGTGAGCGGAAGTCTAGATTTTCATTTCTGTCATCACGGCTCGGCTCTTCTCGTCTTGTCTGGACTGGTCTCGACTCGTCTCGTTTCGACTGTGTGTGTTTTGTTCGATTCTCGCCAGTAGTTTACGTTTATTTGGTTTCATCGTGTCCTCAGTAGTAGTATCGGTGCCCTGCAACGTGACCCATTAACACTTGAAGACCAACCAACAACCACTTCATCATTTGATGCATTATCGTCTGGTTGTTTGTGTAGTTGTTGTTTTGCGGTTCGTCGTATTTTTCTTAGTGCACTTGACGAGAAAATTATTCACCAACCACTGCATCCAATTATGGGCAACACCATAAATGTTGGCAACCTACAGGATGCGGTGATGGAACGTTTTCGTGCCATCTCGGTAACATCGGACAATGGGGCAATGCGTTTTCGTTCGTTTTCGGATAGCGGTCAATTGGATCCGCGTATGACCCACTATCATACGCATTTCGAGGAGCATCGTTACAGTTTGGACAATACGACGCGATTACGATATATGCGTACATCGTTTGCCACAATACCGGAAGAGGATGTTGTAAGTTTTTGTTGGGCGTGCGTGTATGTGTGTGTGTGATGTATATTTGTTTTTTTGTTTTGGCGGGATGTTGTCTCACACTAATGGAAATCGGAATTTTTTTTGAATACATATGGAATTTAATTAAATAATTATGAGGTATAGGGTTAATAATTTTGTGGTTTTAAAACAAAACGTAAATAAACCCTAATTTTTTTTTTAAGAAATTTAAATGATCTTCCCGCATTGATTCTTTTGAGGTGGATGTATTTTTGACACATATTAGTCGGAATCTCCGACATAATATGACGAATGTTGATTTTTAAGTGCGTAGCCCCATAAAAAAGTCTAAAATGGTGTCAATTCGCATAGTCTTGATGGTCAGTTGATATCATCGTCTGTACGCGGCCAGGAAATTACTCCTGCAATAAAGTCACATTCGATTTTGGTCGTATTCTTCAACCAAAAAAAAAAAAAAAAAAAAAAACACCGGATTTACGGCGACAATCTCGTTTTTGAAGAAGTAAGGCCTTATAACACCTTCGGACTAAAGAACGCACCAAACAGTGACACTTTCTCAAATACAAACATTTACCTGAAGAACCTCCTGTTGTTCGAGCTCCCATTGCATGTATCTACAACTGGACTTTCTCAGTTCTAATTTCTGTGTACGACTGGGAACGGGAACACATTCGGATCTTCAGCAACACTTTCACTCTTGGTCCAAAGGAGTCAGATATGGCTGGGTTATTGGAAACTCGTACTAGAACGACACGAAAAGTACTAAATACGGTACCACTTGTGATTGGCGAACCGTTTGAGCTAGAAGTCTAAAATTTAGATTGAAGGTTATTGAGTGTAGGATAGATGTACCAAAGGAGTGTTTGACATTCGAACTAAAAGTGTCCAAAAGTACTTAATTGTACTAAATTTGTTGCAATTTCATAGCATGTGAATGGATAAAGCTAAAAACTTGAAATTTAGTTGAGAAATAGGGTCGGATATAAGGAGGTGGTTTTGAGAGCGTGTATTAATGTATACGATACGTACTAAACAGTACTAAATTTGATACAATTTGAATTTGGAGACACGGATGGAGCTGGAATCATGAAATTTGAAATTAACATTACCGTCGGAGTGTAGGATTGGGAAATGTACATTGTTTTGGAAATTTTTTAATTATGTGTACGAAAAGTACTAAATCGTACTATAATTGGTAAAATTTGGATTTGGGTGAACCGATAGAGCTGGAATCTTGAAATTTGACGTTAGGATCACTGTTGGGATGTAGAATTGGGATTTGTATAAAATTTTGGAAATTCGTAGTAATATGTACTAAACTTGGCACAACTAAAATTTTGGGTGAACCAATAGAGCTGGAATCCTGAAAATTTGGAGTTAGGGTCACAGTTGGAGTGTAGGATTGGGAATGGTAGAAAGTTTTGGAAATTAGTACTAATGTGTACAAAATGGTACCAAATGTAGACTTGTCTTAACCGCTAGAGCTGGAACACTGAAATGGATGTAGTTTGGAGAATTCATACTTATGGGTACTAAATTGTACTAAATTTGGTATAATTTGAATTTTGGTAGAAGTGATATGAGTAGAGCTGGTATCCTGAAATTTGGAGTTAGGATCATTGTTGGGGCGTAGGATTGGGGGTATGTAGAAAGTTTTATAAATTCCTACTAATGTGTACTAAATGGTACCAAATTTGGATTTGGGTGAACCGATAGAGCTGGAATCTTAAAATTTAATGTTAGGATCACTGTTGGTCTGTAGGATTTTGGGCTATGTAGAAAGTTTTGGAAATTCGTACCAATGTGTACAAAAATGGTACCAAATATAGATAGAGCTGGAATTCTGTCATTGGGTAATAACATTTCCATTGGATTACATGATGTAGGTAGTAATGAGAATTTGTACGTATGCGTACTAAATAGTACTAAATATGATATAATTTTGATTTAGATGAACCCATTGAGTTGGAATCCTGAGATTTGGAATTAAGATTGTGGTGTTTTGGAAATTCCTACTTACGATTGTTAAAGTAGGTAGTTATGGAAATTTATATTGATGTGTTCTAAATTTGAATTTGGGTTAAATGTGGATTTGGGTGAATCTACATTTGAAATTTGGAATTATTTTCGAAATAAGTATTAGGGTAATAAATGATACCAATTTAATATAGGGCTAGATTTCTTTTGCGGTAAGAATTGGTGTGTAGAGTTGAGATAGGGAGTTACTATTGGAAATTCGTACTATAAGGGAACATACTATAATTTTAATTATGACCGGTATTGATTTTTAAACAATTTAGACATTCGCTAACGAAGTAGCAGAGGGTATACGCTGGCAAAAACATACATATAACCATTAAATCATCGCTAAATTAATAAAATATTAAAAGTTTGATAATACGCATTGGAGCTTTCAATTAATTGTTCCTATAATCAATCATTTCAGAGGATAAAATGTCCTCAAGATTGAATATTTTGCAATATAGGTCCATTTTCAAAAGGACATAACAACCTCTTCTTTTATATTTTTAATCCATTGTAAATCATTGTAATTGAATACTTCTGCTTCTTAAATAATAAACCATATCTCTAACTCTAAAAGAAGAGGCTAGAGGCAATTTAAAAAATTTAGACCAATGTTTTTGGCAAAACCTCTCCTATTTAGTTTGAATCTACGTCAAAAATGTCCCTTTAAAATCTCAAGTGAAGTTTTCAACAAGTCTTGAAGATATAGCCAACAGGACTCAAAAGCACCTAACAAAATGAGGTTCCTCGCTTCATTTCCAACGCACAATAGCCACCAAAATCTGCGGATACCAATCCGTTGGACTATTGTGTCTGGAGTATTTTGGAAATCAAGGTTGGCACTAAAAAATTCCAAAGTGTCGATCACAACAAGCAAGCGCTTCGCCGGGAATGAGCCAAAATACCGTAGACAACACTCGGGCAGCATGTGACGGTTTCATTGGCCGTTTGAAGGCAATAACTCGTGCCAAAGGTGACCAATGCGAACAAATCTAAACTTCTACTAAAATTTTATGCCATTTCCGAATTTTTTGCTTTCATTCAATAAAATTAAAAAATTGTAAAAATTATGGCGATTGACTTTGTTGCAGTTTTCTTAATCTCACCCTGTAGACATGTACACATTCAAATGCCGTTGTCAAAGATATGCCCCGGATGATATTAGGGTAGTGGAGAATTAGACTGACCGTTTTGGACACTATCATATTATAAAATGAATAATAAAGTTCCCACTCAACAAAGGTATTCGGTGCAAATGGTGCATTTTTGAACATTTGTTTCGGATGCTTCTAGAAACTCAAAATGCAGATTTCGACCCCGTCTATAAAATATGATTTTGAGATCTTTAATTCTTCCCCTTATTCTAGAGATTGCATTACGATATTAAGTTAACATCATCCTTTGTCACGTTTATTCACAACTTTTTTCGGAAAAGGTGATTTATTTATTTGTACAAATAAGTCCCCTCAGCTTGAATGCAAACGGTGAAAAAAAATAATTCGTTCAATAGCTGCCTTATATCTCACTACGCATTTAACGGTCATTTATATTTTTTTTGTGCTGCACATTTTCAGCAATTTGTGTGTTCACGGAATTGTGTCTGAGATCAACTTGACTTTGTTCAACTATTCCTGAAATGACTCAAAGCTACCCTGACGAACAGTTTCTAATAAAATGTTTTGATGATAACTTGTAATTCGTATGCACATCTCACCAACGCATTCAGTCACACATGCCTCAGTTTATTGTTTTATTAGCTTTGGAATGAGGCAGGGATATAACCACATTTTGGTGTACAAATTTATTAGAAGATGTTAAATGTTTTTTTTTTCATGCCTTCTACACAAGGACCCATTTTGCAAGACAGATTTTTGTTGCTCTTTTCAAATTTCTTATTTGAATTAAAAACTAATAAACTTAAAATTGAATCTTATAATTGAATTGAAAATTCGACATTGGTTTTATGCACTTTTTTCAAGAGAAAACATGTGGTTTCAAGAAAAAGAGAAAAAAAAATGCAGACCACACAGAAAGAAACATGCAGGCCAAGAAGACTTTTTTGAGTTAATGTTACATAATTGTATGCTATATCAGACTTCATGTCAGACTTCATGTCAGAAAAATACCGATCTAGCGCGCAGAAAATAAAAAAAAATGAAGTTGAAGGAAACTTTAAAAAATTAATGCAGTTTTAAAGTAGAGTGTTGAGAGTACTTAAGTCCGTATAAAATAATCCGAATTAATAAGCTAGAACGGAATAACGGTATGGTATTTTTTAGCTATAAAATTGCGATGGTCGTGTGCATTCTGTGAATATATTATTATAAAATTTTGTCCATTTTTGATTTATAGTATTGGTATTTAATTAAATGGTATAGTTATATAACCCATAAGTTATTTTAATTTAGGTGTTTCGGGCTAAATATATGTAAGGTCCGTTTTTTTAAAAACCTTCAATTAAAATAGGGGTTTAGTATCGAGTGCAGTCGAGTTCAGCGTTGATTTTTGTTTTATTGTTCTTGTGTGTCTGTCCAGAACATCATATTAAATTTTTTCCTGCGACTTCCCGCGACTCTCGGATTTATGGCAATTTTTTGAAAAAATGCCAATTTGGTGTAGGAAGCTTTTTTTAAGGTTTTGTTTTGTGTGTCTGCCCAGAACATCATACTAAATTTTTTCCTGCGACTTCCCGCGACTCTCGGATTTATGACAATTTTTTTAAAAAATGCCAATTTGGTGTAGGAAGCTTTTTTTTTAGGTTTTGTTCAAATAAAATTAAAAATTTGTGATTTTTTTATATAATTCAATAAATATGACTTGGAATAGATCACAGCATAGCAGATAAGAAAAAAACAAGTTCAAAATGTCCATCCTAAGGTTCCAGAGTACTGGGTGTGAGTATGAAAATGAGGGTATTATTTTTTGAGGGTATACATTTATTCCAAATGTCTTTCTAAATAAAAAGTGAAATTACAACGAAATCGGTTGTAAGAGTCTTCTAAAATACCGCAGGTAAAGGGTCCACTTTATGAACCCTGAAAAATATCATTGGTGTAACATTCATATATACACGGTTTTACCTACATGGTTTTCGCTATAAGCACATAATAATTAAATGTGCAGCTTTGCCCATAGGAATGTTGTCTGAAGAAGCCATGGAATCCAGAAATAAGGACTTTCGGAACTACAGGGAACTGTACACTAGAAAAATTAGTCCTGAGGAAACAATGAGGTATCTTTTCAATATGTTACTATTTTCTTCTGATCCAAAAATATCAAGTTTGTCTCGTAGTACATCTCTTAACCATCGATATAGTGAGCCACTATCTGAAGAAGTCCTTAAACTACTGGAGGTTCCAATGCTACCAACTAATTTAGATCAAAACTCGGATTCTGAATGTGATTAGTATTTAGTAACGTCTATATTTTGTAAAATATATATAGCTTAATGTTTTAGATATGTAATATTAACAATAATGAAGATATATATAATAACAATAGTGTTTGCCCTTAACCCACTTTTTACCCCCCAAATGTTTCGGCATTTTTAAAAGAAGCTCCCATTTTAGGAGTACTATTAGTTATAATATATAAAAATGTTGCTTATTATAAAAGGTTTCAAATGCTTCAAAATAGTAATTTTCACCTAAAAATTTAAGTTTTTTCTAAAAAAAATCGGCGTTCAATGGGTCAATAAAAAAAAAAACGAAATTGCCAAATTTGTTCATATAATAATTAAAATTGTCCATCTAAATCTATTTTTATCCAAAATATCGATAAACATACAGTAAAATATCTACTTTTATTTTCTGCGCGCTAGATCTGCATTTGTTCCCACTGTGCACCGTATGATAACTATTTTCAGTTCTTTCATTAATTATACGCCACATGATACGTGGAGATTTATTATTTTATTACTAGCTAATGCCCGCTACTTCGTTAGCGAATGTGGGAAATATTTGAACATGTGTCAGAACAACTAAGCCATCCACACAATAATTACATTAAATTTAAGTACTATTTAGTACCAAATGCCATGCTTCGAGCTCTAAAGGTTCACCCAAATCCAAAGTTTACAAAATTTAGTTCCATTTAGCACATATTATTTCCATACCAGATTCTGAATCCATGTTTCAGGATTCCAACTCTATCGTTTCACCCACAATTCAAATTGTACCAAATTTAGTACACCGTAGTACGAATTTCCAAAACTTCCTACTTAACCCAAATTAAGTACCATTTAGTACCCATAAGTATTGATTTCTTGAACTGAATCCTGACCCGAGTCCTACACTAATCTAATGTAGAATCACCCAAATCCAAATTTAACCCAAATCCAATTAGTACACATCAATATAAATTTCCATAACCAACGACATTAACAATCATCAAATCTCAGGATTCCAGCTCTATCGGTTCAGCTAAATCCAAATTATAGCATATTTACTACCTACATCATTACTAACTACATCACGCAATCTAATGGAAATCGTATTATCCAATGACAGAATTCCAGCTCTATCTCTATTTGGTAGCATTTAGTACAAATTAGTACGAATTTCCTAAACTTTCTCCATAACCCAGTCCTACACTCCAAGACTGATCCTAACATCAAATTTCAAATTTATCTATAGGTTCACCCAATTCCAAATTTGGTACCATTTAGTACACATTAGTACGAATTCCCAAATCTTTCTACATACGCCAATCCTACAACCCAACAATGATCCTAACTCCAAATTTCAGGATCCCAGACTTACTCGTATCAGTTTTCCTACAATTCAAATTATACCAAATTTAGTACAATTTAGTACGCATAAGTATGAATTTCCCAAACTACATCCATTTCAGTGTTCCAGCTTTATCGGTTAACCCAAGTCTTCATTTGGTACCATTTTGTACACATTAGTACTAATTTGCAAAACTTTCTACATATGCCAGTGACCTTAACTCCAAATTTCAGGATTCGAGCTCTTTTGGTTTACCCAAATTTTTATTGTACCAAATTTAGTAAACATTACTACGAACTTTCAAAACTTTATATAAAGCCCCAAAAGTAAATCCTATCGCCAAATTTCAAGATTCCAACTCTATCGGTTCACCCAAATCCAAATTGTACCAATTATAGTATGATTTAGTACTTTTCGTATACACAATAAAAAAATTCAAAATTTCGACGGTAATGTAAATTTCAAATATCATGATTCCAGCTCCATCCATGTCTCCAAATTCAAATTGTACTAAATTTAGTACAATTTAGTACTTATCGTATATATTAGTACACGCTCTCAAAACCACCTCCATATATCGACCCTATTTCTCAATCAAATTTTAAGTTTTGTGCCCTATCCATTCCCACGCTATGAAATTGTAACAAATTTCGTACAATGTAGTACTTTTTGGATGTATTTCGAATGTCAAAAACCCTTTGGTACATCTATCCTACACTCAATAACCCTCAATCCAAATTTTAGAATTCTAGCTCAACCGGTTCGTCAATTACAAATGGTATCGTATTTAGTACTTTTCATGCTGTTTTAGTACGAATTTCCAAAAACCCAGCCTTATCTGACACTTGTAGATTTATAACCAAGATTTTTTGCACGGACATTTTTTTCTTATTCGAACTACATACGTCTAACTCGTCTAATTCAAATCGTGTTGGAAACTTTTTCCGATTCGCATAAATAAGTGTCGCCTTTGGCCAGAACTGAAAGTTCGTGCAAATTTCGATTGACCCATAATTGTGGCATGCACTTTGTTTACAAATTTAAATGGATAAGAGGAGGGATACACATGTCTCAATGAAATTAGGTAGTCGAGATGTGTCAATCGGTATGACTAAGGGGGCCACAACTTATATAGAGTTATGATGTTATATCCATAGCCATAAGGTGGAGTGTATATTAAAATTATTATTCCGGTAGCAACACCACCTAATGTCGAGCTATTTCGACATTACCCCCATATAAAGAGGGACGTGACCCCTTTTCCGGGCCCTCTTAATTTTTGGTACATTGATGTCTCTTGTCGAGTTTTCCTAAAACAGATGGGTTGTCATCTTCCCAAATGATTTAAGATATTTTGATTGCAGTCCACATGGTGGAGGGGATACAATTGCGAACCGGTCGAACTTAACTAGGTGTTTATTTGTTATACCCTCCGCTGTATGGCTACAGAGGGTATATACACTCAGATACCGTGATAATGTGCCTCATCGAAATATTGGTTTTAGACCCCATGATTGTTTGGACCAAATCCGTTTCAGAAAATCTGGAGAAATGTCCTTCGGTTGACCGTCTGTCTGGCCGGTTGGTGCGCTCGATAACACTCGAAGGGAATAATCGATTTCATCCAATCGATTTCTTCCAAACTCAGTTCAAGTTTGAAGATGGGACTACTACTTCTGGTACATCCCACACAAAATGATAAAAATTGTTAAAAAAATAATTTTATAATATCATGCGAACGGACTATCAGATTTGAACCAAACTTTGTACAACCTATTAAACCAAGCCTAAACTAAGTAGGAAGATGGTACCTTCTAGTTCCTCGCCCACAAAGGGTGGAAATTTTCAATACTTTTCAATACTAAATAAATCCAAATGCAGGCGAATGGAATGTTCGATTTGAACCAAACCATGCACAACATACTTTCTTTACCTAAATCGAGTCCGATGATCGGACCCATTGGTCACACCTTCTGGTACCTCAACATTTTCAATATTTATAAATCTAAAATCAGGCTAATGGAATGTCCGATTCGAACCAAACTTTGTACTACCTATTATCTTTACGAATCCTAGATCAAGTCCACTCCTTGAGACTCACTGGTCCACTCCTTGAGACTCACGGCTCAAATTTTGCAATATTTGTAAATCCAATATCAGGCGAACGGAATATACGATTTGAACCAAACTTTGTACAACATATTATCTTTACATCGACTAGATCAAGTCCGAAGTTGGAACCCGTCTGCCCTCTCCTCTGGTACCTTCCCCAAAAAGGGTCAGTATTATATAGGCTTGTAAATTTTATTTGAATACCCGAATTGATCAACATTAAATCTGAAACATTTTTGTTGATAACATATATCTTATATATAAAACGAATAATAAAACCTGTGTGAAAATCCGATTACCTTCCCCGCAAGTAATAGGGTGAGTTTATATATCTATATATCGTGGGTATACATCTGTCGGCAACACCGACTGTCACTTTTTTACTTGTTTTTCTTTTCACTTGATGTGCGGGAAGGAATGAAGTTAGGTTGCCAATTCAGAGCTGTATGGCTGCATGACCCATAAATTCCGCCCTTTTATGGTTTGAGCCGATGTATGATGAATTTTTGATACATTTAATTTTACATACATTTAATCGGCTTGTCTTAACATCGCTCTTCTACTAACAAAAATGCTACAAGTCATTGGAAAATATTTCCCAAATATGTTATTAAACATATGAGTACCATTTGCACAACATTAATTAATTCATACGAAACTTTAAACTAATTAATTAGAAGATAATTGATTTAACTCTGCTGCTGCATTAGCTGCTATAATAATGTTAATTCCAGTATCGTTCTCAATAAATTATGCAGATTACATAAATTTCGTTGCAATTATTAATGAAAAGGAACAACAAAAAAACCATGTAAACATGCACTTTCGTTAAAGTCAGTTGAAGTGAACTGAAATCGTTGCTTCATGGTGCCCTACTTTGAATTTTAATACATTTAATTTCCTCTTTCCTGTTCTATTTCTTGAGTTTATCGTAAATATTTTCGTTATAGTAATAAAGAGACAAAGTAAAAAAAAAAACAAACACAAAAATCCTGATAATTGCAACAGGTAACGTTTATACTTGCAGAGAGAAATCCTTTCAACAATAGTACCATTAAGAAAATAAAGAAAAGGGAAAAGAAAAAAATATATTTCAATTAAAGACAATTTATTCATTATGCCCTACACAACTATGTTGTCAGGGTATCATAGCTTTGTGCAGCCCCAAGAATTTGTAACGCCGCGAAATATTAGTCCTAGGCCCACATTTAAGTATACCGATCGTCATATCTCGACTAGCTGAGTCGATCTAGACATGTGTGTCCGCGTCCGTCCGTCTGTCCATTACAATTTGTAAACACGATGCGGGCCACAGTTATGGACCAATCTTCACGAAATTTTGCATGTGGGATCGGTTCTGGTCAATGAAGACCCCTATTGTTTTTGGTAAAGATCGAATAATATTTAGGGGATGAAATGGACCAAAAAATTAATTTTTGTCTGATTTTATGGTCGCTCTAGAGGCCGCAATTATGGCCCAAACATCGTGAATTTTTACATGGAGAAGGGAATCGGGCCAAAGAATATTAGCGGGTCAAATGAACCCTGACTTTTGTGTGAAAATTGACAAAACTTGTATTCTATGGCGTATATATTTACTCCTGAAGGAGTATATCCAAGAGGAGTGGATGGCTTTTAAATTGATACCAATTACATTGTAGCATGTACTCGGATGTGGGAGTTACACTTAAATATGTACAGGTGCTTTCGGTAGCAGAGAAAACAGTTAAAAAAGTGTCAGTCGGTGTTGCCGACGCATACATTGTTTCAGCCTATGTTAAGCGAAGGTCTACGGAATTAGACACAGGTTTCATCATTTTTATTGGAGGCGCCCACGAGAGTAGAACAATGTTTTCCATCATAAGACTTGATTCAGGTTTGGTAAAATATTACAATCAACAATGTTTGAATCAAATTCGCTTCGCACTGGGTGGGACTGACGGGTAGTAGACTGACGGGTTCCATCTTCGGACATTATTTAGGGTACGCAAAAAATATCACTTTGTGCAAAGATTCGATTAAATATGGACATTTCGTTCTCTTCATATGAAATGTACACATTTTCAAAATGTTGACCCTTTGTGAGGGAAGTACTAGAAGGAGTGGACAGATAAGTCCCATTTGTCAATATTATACAGTCATGGTTACAATAGAAGGTTGTGCAAAGATTACTTCAAATCGGATAATCCGTTCGCGAGATATCATAAAATTAATATTGCGCCAAATGTTGACCATCTTTGGGGTGAAGTACTACCAAAAGTGGACCGACAGGTCCCACCTTTGGATATAATCTGGGTATGGTAAGCATATTACGATGTGCCATTTTCCGATGAAATTGGATTTTCCGTTGGCTTCATACTAATTTTCAAAATTTTGTACCTTGGTGTGAGAAGTACCAGAAGAAGTGAACCGACGGATCCCACCTTCGGATATAATCTAGGTATGGCAAACATATAACAATGTGCAACGTTTCGATGAAATGTTGATCCTTTGTGAGGGAGGTACTGAAAGATGTGGACCGACTTTTTATAAATATAACGATGTCCAAAGGGTCAAAAATTTCAATATTTATAAATCGAATGTCAGGCGAATGGATTTATACTCCACGTTTCTTTGGACCAAATCCGTTTCACAACATTTGGAGTCGATATTAAAATGTCCACCCGTCGGTCTGTCTGACCGTCCAAACTTTGCACATATTGAAGATGGGGAATAACACTCTTCTCCTTCTGGTACCTCTCCCACAAAATGGACAAAATTGTGCAAAAAATTAATGTTATATCATGCGAACGGACTATCCGATTTTAACGAAACTTTGTACAACCTATAATCTTTATCAAGCCTAGATCAAGTTGGAAGATGGGACCCATTGGTCCACGCTTTCTGGTACCTCCCCTCCCACAGAGGGTCAACATTTTTAATATTTATAATAAAAATATCAAGCTAATGGAATGTCCGTTTGGAACCAAACTTTGCACAACATATTACCTTTACAAAGCCTAGACCAAGTTTAAAGATGGATCCATTGGTCCACTATTGCTGGTTCCTCCCCCACAAAATGGTCAAAATTGTCCTAAAAATTAATTTTATTATAACATACAAATTTTAATGAAACTTTGTACAATCTATTATCTTTACCAAGTCTAGATTAAGTTGGAAGGTGGGACCCTTTGGTCCACTCCTTCTGGTACCTCCCCCACAAAGGGTCAACATTTTTAATAATTATAAATCCTATTTCTGGCCAATGTAATGACTAGATTTGAACCAAAACATGTCCAACATATTATCTTTTCCAAGCCTAGATCATGTAGGAAGATGGGGTCCATTGCTCACTCCTTCCGGTACATCTCCCACAAAGGGTCAAAATGTTCAATATTTATAAATCCAATATCAGGCGAATTGAATGTCCTATTTAAACAAAACTTTGCACAATCTATTATCTCTGCAAAGCCTAGATAAAGTAGGAAGATGGGACCCATTGGTCCACTCTTTATGGTACCTACCCCACAACGGGTCAACGTTCATGCGAACGGACTATCCGATTTAAACCAAACTTTGTACAAACTTTTACGTTTACCAATTGTAGAAGAAGTCCGAAGATCGGACCCCTTGGTCCACTCCTTCTGGTACTATTATTTTCAAAGGATCAATATTTTCAATATTTTTGTATCCCATATTAGGCGAAAGTAATGTCCGATTTGAACCAAACTCTGCACAATCTATTATCTTTACAAAGCCTAGATCCAGTTCTCCCCCAGAAATGGCCAGTATTCTATTAAATTGTAAATTTTATTAAATTGAAACAAATTGAACAATCGATTTGATAAAACTGTAACTCTGAAACCTGTTTGATAAAAACATACCTTATATAAAGCGAATAATAAAATTTGTGTGTAATTCCGAAGACCTTCGCAAACCATAGGCTGAGGGTATACATCTCTCGGCAACACCGACTGACACATTTTTCTTGTTGTAGTAGGTTTCGATAATTTTTATGCATTGTGAGATAGTTAAGCGATCCATTTTCGTCAATTTCAAACTTTAGACCGAAACATATTGGTTTAACACTTTAGTTTGACAGATGTCGAATTCCAGTTCCATACTTTTGAGACCATGAAATGGGCCACCCTATATATATACCATTAAATTGTGAGCACTTTCAAAATTATAATTATATATTAAATTTAAATGATTTATAGAAGTTAACAGTTTACTACTGGGATATCAAAAAGCTTTTTCCAAAACAGTGTCAAAACATTTTTTGTTGCATTTGAGCTTGCGACCTAGTTAGGGTTGCCATCTGAATTGGTTTGTTGTTCCTAAATAATGTTGGTTTTTCTTAAATAATATACTCTAATTAAATGTATAATAATATCTTATATATATATATATATATATTTTCTTTCTTTTTGCAGGTAAGTGTTTGTCCTTTTTACAATGTCGTATATATTTCCTTAATGGGTAAGTGGCAAAAATTAAGTTAAATACTGACTTAAAACCTTTTGTATGGAGCTACGAACATATATCGACAATTTCCTGCAAATATGGTTCTCTCCCTCCAATAACCAAAATCACATCTTGTGATAATTGAAATAAATAAATTAAGGACAAAAAGGACTCACAAGGAATCGAGTTAGAAGGACGAAATGTTCTACAAATAAATTCGTCATTCGATCATTCGTAATGTAATCTCAATACAAATACATACAATCGCTACAAATCAAATATCAAACAATATATTCATGTATAGGGTCGCCAGCAAAAAAAAAAAAAAAAAAATTATCACGTCATATCTCCGAACTTTGACCTATGCCGAATTTGCATACCCTTCACCACACTGTGGTACAGGGTATTATGTCTTTGTGCATATGTTTGTAACAGGCAAAAAGAAACAAGATAGACACATGGTTCCTTTTGGGAATATGCATAGAATCACTTTCTGTGTATTTTTGTGAACAAATTACCGGTCGCATTTATGATCCGATTTGGATGAAATTTGGCATAGGTCACTTATTTGGCCCAAGGACGAACCCTATTGAAATTGGAAAAAATCGGTTCAGATTTAGATATAGCTTCCATACATAGTTTCGCCCGATTTAATGTAAATGGTGCACCAAAGTCCCTATATATCTTTCGATTTGCACGAAATTTGGCACAGCGTAATGAATGAGGTATGGAATGATGTGTGCTAAGTTTCCTGAAAATCGGTTCAGATTTAGATATAGCTCCCATATATATTTTCGTCCGATTTAATGTAAGTGGTCCACCAAAGTCCCTATATATCTTTCGATTTGCACGAACTTTGGCACAGCGTAATGAATCAGGTCTAGAATGATGTGTGTTGTGTTTCCTGAAAATTGGTTCAGTTTTAGATACAGCTCCCATATATATTTTCGTCCGATTTAATGTAAATGGTCCACCAAAGTCCCTATATATCTTTCGATTTGCACGAAATTTGGCACAGCGTAATGAATAAGGTATGGAATGATGTGTGTTAAGTTTGCTGAAAATTGGTTCAGATTTAGATATAGCTCCCATATATATATTTTCGTCTGATTTAATGTAAATGGTCCACCAAAGTCGATTTGCACGAAATTTGGCATACCTTAATGAATTGAGTCTGGAATGATGTGTGCTGAGTTTCGTGAAAATAGGTTCAGATTTAGATATAGCTCCCATAAATATTTTCGTCCGATTTAATGTAGATGGTGCACCAAAGTCCCTTAAAATCTTTCGATCAGCACGAAATTTGGCACAGCGTAATGAGTTAGGTCTGGAATTAAGTGTGTTAAGTTTCGTGAAAATCGATTCAGATTTAGATATAGCTTCCATATATATTTTCGTCCGATTTAAGGTAAATGTTGTACCATAGTCCCTTAATATCTTTCAGTTTGCACGAAATTTGGCACAGCGTAATGAATTACAGAAGGACATGTTTATGGATCCAGTTTATTTTGTGATATATTATGCAAAAATAATTAAAATATTTGGCAACACTGTTGTCACAAAAGCTTTTCTTTGTCACTTAACATAACATGTTTGTGTTTTTATTAAGACTTTCTCTTTTGGCGCTTTTTTTCCTTTCCTTGTCGTTTGTTTGCTCTCAATTGTTTTCTTTTTTCTAATAAATTCTCTTTCAAATTTCTACATTCTCTCTCTCTCTCCTTGTCGTAATCACAAACGAGCCTTTAGCGATTTTTGCAGAGTCGTCATATAAATAAACTTTGTAAGTGTGTGTGTGTTTGTGATACAAATGATGGTGAAGGTCATTGTGTCGTCACAAAATTTTGTTTTCATTTTCTAGTTGTCATTATCCTCCTTACCCATTGCCAGTTAACAGCAGTTATCACAAAAACAAAAAAGCTGTGATATATTTTTAAGCAAAGCAAACCAAAAACCGAAGCAGAAAAAAAACACTGGAGGTGTTTTTCCAGTTCAAAACATTTGTTACAAAATGGCAGTGAGCCGAAAAAAGTTGCTACTGGCTTCTAGTGAGCTGAGGCATGAGACGACAATGCCAATGACGAAGAATGTCGCCATCTAATGTATAATATGAACACCAACCCCCACCCCACCCCCACACTTTCAACATTTGTTGGGGTTGTTTTGGTCGGTAGGTGCTGTGTTCGGCAGCTATTTTGGCATCATTTATTTGCTTTGCCACCCCTAGTCTTTGAGTGAGCCAGTGGGTAACTATCATCATCATCATCACCGACGGTTTAGTTGCCAATCAAATTCCGACGAAACAAGACTTAGATTTTGTGTGTGTCATTATTTAAGTCCACGGTTGGTAATAAAATTTGTTGCAGTTTTGTTTGTTAATCGGTTTCGTGGTGATTGTAAAAAAAAAAATCTGCGATTTTTTCTTCGTTCTTGTTGCGGTGTGGTGCGGCGCAATAAACAAATATCGCCCTAGTTCGTCGGTCCGTCCTTTGTTTGCAAATTGTGTTCTTTTTTTCTGTTCTGTTTTGGTTGAAATGCAAGTGAGTGTTTTCACAGCCGTGAAAGTGAATCATTGAAATATCGAATCGGTTAAAAATATTCCTTTGCTGTTTACATATTTTGCTATTATGTATTAATTTTATTTTTTATTTGTTTTCAATAATTATTTAATTGTTTGTTTTCTTAACATTATCTCGTGTTTTTTCTTGTCTTAAATTTTGTGTACGAAATAACAACAAATGGCAATACTCAAAAAGTGTTTTGTTTTTTGTTTTTGGAAATCCTTTGGATTTGTGTGCACATTCATGGTTTGATCTAGCTGCTATAATTACAGTAATTGTGTTCGGTTTATTGTCAAAAATAAATAATAATGTCATGGAATAATAATTCTACAAATAAATGTTTACTTTAACAAATTTCCAGTGAATTTTGTAATACTTGTAATACTTTGTAAATATACATTACACCGGGGATGCAAAAGTTGGTACAATTGTACTAATTTTAGCACTATTTGGAAGTCAAAAGTACAATAGCACCCCAATAACTTATTTAGCACTATTTCTAAATTAAGGTATCATATATATGTATGTTTTTATTAATTGATAGTAACAATCAAATTTTTATTAAAAAAAATGTATAAAAAGTACAATCGGACTGAAAAAAGTACACATTTTATTGAAAGCCAGTACAATTTGAATAATTTCATTTCGCATCCCTGCATTACACTATTAAAGATATATTAAACACAACAGCTGTAGTCATTGTTTGTTGCATACTTTTAGGAGTGTTAAAATCATTGAGAGATGTTTACAATGTTTTTTCTTCGACTTGCCGAAAGTATCGTCATAAAATCATACTGCATAAACAGTGGTATTATGAGAATTTTGAAAATGCACATATTAAGATACATGGTTATACATTTCGTGGTTTTAAAAGTAAACGTAAATAAAATACATACATAAAATATGCCATATTCGCTCAACGTGTATGCCATGTGTCACCGTTTTGTTCAAACCACATATTCTCCAAGTCGTATTCTTCAATAACAAGCATCGTCGTTTCGATCAAGCACATCAAATATTAACTTTTGCTGACCTCTCTTAAATTACTAGGGGATTCTCAGAACCCCAGTAAGACAACTAAGCGATCAATTTTCATCAATGTAAGTCGGTGTTTGCTGACAGTTGTATACCCTCAGAGATCTACGGAAATTCACACAGGTTTTAAAATTTTTATTGAGTGATACCAACGAGAGTGAAACGATAGTTCCCATCTTCGGCATTTATCTAGATGTTGTAAAAATATTACAATTTGTAAATTTTGAATCAAATCGGACATTAAATATGCTTTATATTGGATTAACAACAAACCGTTTTGCAGCACAGTGAGCTCTCCAAAATTTATCTGGACAAAAATCCAATACACATTAATATAGGTTCCATACGCTATGCTATATTTCATGTAAAGCGAACAGACATAGGTTCCTCCATTTGCATATAATCGGACAAAAATATATGTGGAAACTATATGTTAGGTTGGTGCTATGAAACAATTTCAATTCAATACTTTTGTCTTTGGCATAACCTCATTTATAGTCGTATTGTCCATTGCCATTGCCATAGGTTCCTCCATTTGCATATAATCGGACAAAAATATATGTGGAAACTATATGTTAGGTTGGTGCGTATGAAATGTCGGATCCTCTTTACATGTGGACGTTTGTCTCCCCGTTTTCGTTATACTTTTGTCTTTGGCATAACCTCATTTATAGTCGTATTGTCCATTGCCAGAGACTCATTTCAGCAATATAGGGTTTCTCGAAGTTCTTCCCTTTCATATTTCTTTTGAATTTATTGCCGATATGAATTCTGTCGACATTCGCGTTATTTTCTTACAGGAGTACAAACATCGTAATAGTGGTGCAAAAGCTGCATGCAACATAAACCAAGCGTTTGGGAAGAATACGGATAACGATCGGAAAGTGCAGCGTTGGTTCGAAAAAATTCGGACTAGCGATTTTTCATTGCAAAATGAGCCGAGCGGAAGACCCAAAACATCTATGAAGAATGATGACCTGAAGGCTCTAGTGGATTCAGCCATATTCACGAGGGAACTTGCTATCGGGATTAAAAAATGAACCATACAACGATTGAGACACCTTTCTCAGATTGATTGAGGTTAAGAAGATGGACAAGTGGGTACCGCACGAGCTGACTGAGCGGTTAAACGTATGCTCATCATTGCTAACTCGATTTCTCGGTGAAATCATTTTCCACCATATCATTTTTCCACCATATTCATCTCTCGCCGACCGATTTTCATTTTTTCAAGCCTTTAGGGCTGTTTTAAAGGGCATATACGCTTTAAAATCTCGTTGGTTGAAGTATATTGAAGCGAATGGAGCGTACTTTGATTGAATAAACAGTTTTTGAAGAAAGATATACAGTTTTATAAAATCACTTAAGAATCCGAAATTTCATACGCACGCACCAACTTAATACATCTGAACAGATTTCAGCAACAAAAAAATATTGTGCGCCATTTACATAAAATTGGACTGAAGTTTGTATGTGATCTATATTTAAAACATAACAAAAAGCATTATAGACTAAACTTTATACCCGCTGTTAAATTTCGTGAATATAGATCAAACATAGCCTCTTCGGGGCACCATTTACAAAAAATCGGACGAAAATATATATGGAAGCTATATCTAAATTTGAACTTATTTCAACAAAACTTCACGGATCTCAACCTGTAGTAACTTCAATGCAAAATTTTGTCTTAATTTACATAATATCGGACGGAACTATATATGGAAGCTATATCTAAATCTGAAAAAAAAAATCAAAAAAAAAAAAATCGTACACATCAATGAGGACCTAATTCATTACTCTGTGCAAGATGTTGTCTCAATCGGATCAATACTGGGAGTATGGTGCACCATTTTTCATATAAAATGGGACGAAACTATATAAGGGAGCTATATCGAAATCTGAACCGATTTTCACGAAACTTAACACACATAATTCTAGACCTAACTCATTACGCTGTGCCAAATTTTGTGCAAATCGAAAGATATATAGGAATTTTGGTACAATATTAACCTTAAATCGGACGAAAATATATATGGGAGCTATATCTAAATCTGAACCGATTTTCACGAAACTTGGTAGACATCACATTAGGCTCAATTCAGTACGTTACGCCAAATTTCGTGCAAATCAAAGGATATATCGGGACTTTGGCGCACCATTTACATAAAATCGGACGAAAATACATATGGGAGCTATATCTAAATTTTAACCGATTTTTCCCAATTTCAATAGGGTTCATCCTTGAGCCAAATAAATGACCTGTGCCAAATTTCATCCAAATCGGATCATAAATGCGACCTGTACATGCTCACAAAAATACAAGGAGGGGCGGACAAACTGACAGTGTCACAGTGTGGTGAAGGGTATAAAAATGTTGACACTGGGTGGGGATACTAGAAGAAGAAGGCAAAATATATTACTATATGATTAGCTTCAATGAAATTTTATATTCTGTTCCGTTGAGATGTAAAAGTTTTCAAATGTTGACCCTTTAGAATGACCGGTTCCATCTTCGAAATTGTTCTGAGTTTGGAATACATATTACGAATGTGCAAATGTTTGATGAAATCGGTTACTCCCTTTGAGAGTTATCGTGCGCACCAGCCGGCAAGACGGACGGCCGGATATTTGTATATCGACTCCAAATTGTCTGAAACGGATTTGGTCCAAAGAAACATGGGTTGAGACACAAAATATTTCGGTAAGACACCATTTCGAATTGGTTTAAAACCCTAGTTTTACAAATGTCGAATTCCAGACTCTAACTTTTGAAACCACGAATTTGATAGCCCTGTATATCTTCTTACCGTGACTTCAATAAAGTGTGCTTCAATAAACAACATTTTTCAGATGACTTGTGCGTGAGTTTTTTTTATCGGATCACCTTACGTTTTAAGGTTTTAACCAATCTTACGTAAAAACTCATCAAACTGTGATACAGAGATTTGATGTTATAAAAAAATGTCATAACCCTAATGAACACATAATGTCTCTCCGAATTTCTATTTTAATATTTACTTAGAAACCTTACGGTGGCTTACATACACTAACACAAACTTATTTCATACACTAGAGAATAAAAATACACTTTCCGTACACAAAGGATACACTTTGATTGCGTTGTTTTTTTAATACACTCACAAAGTATGTTGCAGTATGAGTGACACAATCACCTTCCACACTTTTAAAGTGTGAAAGTGACAAAATCTGAAATAAATTTATTTTAACACTTTCAAGTCGGACAGACAAACAGCCAGAAGGCAGACATGCTGGCATACCAAAGTTCGCACATCCTTTCAGTGTATCACAATGGAGATAAGTTGTTTGTTATTCTAGACCAATGGCCATGTAATTAATTAAGTCAATTGCCATCCTTTCTCTGTCGTGGAGGGTTGACTAATGATGATCACGAGCCACATTTTAAAAACACCACCACCATCACCTGTTACCCACCTCTCTTCTCTAAAGTCCTTAAAATACTCTGTTATAATACTTTGTAAATTTATGAGTGTGCGTTTGACAGAGTTGTGATATACAAACCTTGAATATGTAATGTCACTTGGAATTTTTAAGGAAGTTCATTAGAACTTCATTGTTATCACCTGAATCAGGGATTATTGTTGTTGTGGTCCAACAAGAGTAAAGAATTTTAATTTCTAGTCTGAGGACAATGAATTTCTCATTCAGTGCCCTTTGTTTCTCAAGAATAATAAGAAAATTATTTTCTTTTGAAAATGTCTGCTGTTCGTTATTAACCAATACTTAAGAAGGTGTAATGGACAATTATTGTTGTCACTTAGATAACTACCTTGTTAATCGGAATTGGAAATAAAAATTCCTAATTAATGTGTTAAAGGAGTTAAATATGTTTCACAGCAATTAAAGGAAATCTATTGAAGATGAAATGTAGTAGAAATCCTGTAGAGGACGTTTGTTTAACTACAGACCGAAGAAAAATACCCTCAACTTTGTACATGTATTTCTGAGCCCTTAATTGTGATTAAAATAGAAGATAACAAAAGTAGATGACCGTTGAGTCTCAACTGGATCTAGATTTTTAAAACTATTACCATGTGCAAAGTTTAAATTAAATGTGGATATTCCGTTCGTTTCTTATGAGATTTACAAAATTTTAAAATGTTGACCTTTTGTGGATCCCATTTTCAAAACTAATTTATAGTTGTTAAAAGTTTGCAGACTTTGGATTAAATCGGATATTCATCTCGCTTAATATTGGATTTACAAATATTGATTATACCCTCAGCTTTTTTTACCAAATCAGTTTCAGACAATTTGGAGTCGATTTACAAATGTCCGTCGGGCAAACTAGTCTGCACGACAACTCTCGCTGGGAATGACATTTAAACGTGGCACATCGTAATATTTATTTCAAACTTAATTCAAGTTTGAAGATGGATATCGGTCCACGTTGTCAAGTACGTTCACTACAAAACTGCAAAAAATATTAGTGAAAATTTATTTTATAATAATACGTGAACGTACTATCCGATGTGAAGTAAATTTTGCTCGACCAAATATTTTAAACGTGAGTGTATAATGTTAAAAGATTGCCCCTTCCTTCTAGTACCTCCCCCAAAAAACGGTCAACATTTTGAAAGCTTGAACATCTCATATGGAGCAAACTAAATATCCAATTCCATCGAAAATTTGCACATCATAATATGTTTATCTTACCAATACTATGTCCGAAAATGAGATCCGTCTGTCAACTACTTCACGTATCTCCCCACAAAGGGCCAATTTTTTGAAAACTTGTACATCTCATTTGGAGCGAACGGAATATCTAATTTCATCGAAACATTGTTCATCGTAATATGTTTACCTTACCTAGATTAAGTCCGAAAATAGGATATCACGCGAAGGGACTATCCGATTTTATCTAATCTTAGCACAATATAATACTAAAAGACTGTATTATATTGAACCAGTAAGGAAAGTAGTAAAGTCGGACGGGGCCGACTATATGATACCCTTCACCACTTTGGGAATATTCAAAAGATGAATCCTAACAGACGCCGCATTTTTAAAGAACCAATAAAATAAATCCATAAACATGTAATTCTACAACCGATACTAAATTTGTCATTTGGTCAGATATAGAAGCTATATCTAAACCCAAACCGATTTAAGGAAACTTAACACATCATTTTAGACCTAATTCATTACGCTGTGCCAAATTTCGTGCAAACCGGAAGATATATAGGGTCTTTGGTACACCATTTACCTTAATCCGGACGAAAATATATGTGAGAGCTATATCTAAATCTGAACCGATTTTCACGAAACTTAACAAACATCATTCTAGGCCTAATTCATTACGCTGTACCATATTTCATGCAAATCGAAAGATATATAGGGACTTTGGTGCACCATTTACTTAAAATCGGACGAAACTATATATGGGAGCTATATCTAAATCTGAACCGATTTTTCCCAATTTCAATAGGGTTCGTCCTTGGACCGAATAAGTGACTTATGCCAAATTTCATCCAATTCGGATTATAAATGCGACCTGTACTTTGTTTACAATTTAACATGGACAGACAGACATGCATAAATCGACTTAGAAAGTGATTCTATGCATATTCTCAAAAGGACCATATGTCCATCTCGTCTCCTTTTGCCTGTTACAAACATATGCACAAAGACATAATACCCTGTACCACAGTGTGGTGAAGGGTATAAAAATAAGTACATCCCTCACAGTACAATATCACCCGAATTGAATGTCCGATTTGTTATTGTAATACATTTACCAAACCTACATCAAGTTCGAAGATGAGAACCATCGTTCCGCTATCTTTGATACCTCCCTATCAAAATGTAATTCCGTAGACCTTGGCAAACCAGGAAATATATTAACATTTTTTATTTTCACAGAAAACTGCATATGTCAGAAAAAACAATCCACACATTAATATCGACAATAAATTAAATTTGAGTACCATTTAGTATCAAATTTCATGATTCCAACTCTAAAGGTTCATCCAAATCCAAAATTTCCATTTAGCATATGTACATTATTTCCATAAGTATCCACCTCAACAATCTAGCAAAACTTCCTGCATACCCCGATCCTACACCCCCACAATGATTCCAGATTCAAATTTCAGGATTCCAACTCTTTTGGTTCACTTACAATTAACACTGTACCAAATTTAGTACACAGTAGTACGAATTTCCAAAATATCCTACTTAACCCAAACATACACCCCGACAGTGATCCTAGATCCAAGAATTGGGATTGTACCAAAACTCCCTTCTTAACCCAAATCTTCACCCCCACGGTGATTCTAAATCCAAGTTTCAGGATTCCAACTCGATCGGTTCACCCACAATTTAAATTGTACCAAATTTAGTACACAGTAGTACAAATTTCCTACATATCTCAATTTTACACCTCAACAGCGAGCCTGACTCCAAATTTCATGATTGGTCTGTTCCAGTACTTTTTTAATAGTAAATCTAGTAAAAGGGGAACATTTCAAAATTGCTCTCAGAATACAAAATAATTTGAAAAGTTTGGGAACGCAAATCTGGTAAATATGCCAAAATTAGATGGCAATATTTCAAAATCAACATAACAGCCAATCAGAACTAGGTATTCCTGTTTACCATTTTTACTCGGCCAAATTTCTCGAGTAAAAAGTTTACAAAGAGAAAACCATTTTGTTTTGTGTTTTCTTAAATTTGATTCAATGTTTTACCAGTTTTGTGGGTTGAGGAACGGTTTTCGAGTAAAAAGTTGCAAAACATGTAAAATGAGTAGATTCTTTTAGGTTCTGGAACGGAATTGATTCTAGCTCTATTGATTCACCTAAAATTTGAATTTAGTACCATTAAGTATTAATTTCTTAATCTGAATTCTGATCCCAATCTTACATCTCTAAAGTGATCCTGATGACTCCAAATTTCATTGTTCCCGCTCTATCGGTGCACCCAAATCCTAATTGTACCAATTATAGTACGATTTAGTACTTTTCGTACACATAAGTATCCCAATTCCACAATCCGATGGTGATTTTAATTTAGAATTTCAGGATTCCAGCTGGATTTCTATATCCAAATTAAATTTGTACCAAATATAGTACCACATAGTACTTTTCGTACACATGAGTGCACGCTTTCAAATCTCATCTCCTTAAATATACCCTACATCTCAACCCTAATTCGCATTCCAAATTTCAGCTCTTTTCATTCACATGCTACGAAATTGTACCAAATTTAGTACATTTTAGTACTTTTCGGATACTTATAGTTCGAATTTCCAAAAAAAGACCTTTGCTAAATCTATTCTACACTCCATCAGTGACCCTCATTTCAAATTTAAGAGTTCTAGTTCTACCTGCTCGTAAATAAAAAATAATACCACATTTAGTACTTTTTACAACGGACTGACATTTTATTAATTGTTTTTTTTTTACACTTTGTGTGGAGGTACTAGAATAGTAGACCGATGAGGTCTCTTATTTGCTAAATGGAATCTCAAAAATATTGCGATATGCAAATTTGGAATGAAATTGGAATTTGAATTCTGTCCAGCCAGACGCACGTTTGAGACGGATTTGGTTTAAAGAAACATGTGGTCTAAAAGCCAGACACACAAAAAAGACAGAGACACATTGAACCGTAGCAAGGTATAAAGCTGAGAATATAAAAATCGAAACAGGAGAGAGGTCACCAGATTATTATTGATAACTAAATTTTAACGGTTGTTTGATCAGACGTAGTATTTCATTTGGGACGCCTGAAAGTATGCACTGAACATTCATTTATAACATCATCTTAACCATTACAACCACCTACAAGACAATTAATTACGAATTTAATTGAATTTTAATTGTTATTTCATTATTTTCGTGCATATTGACATATAACAGTTTATCCTTTTAAATAAATCAATATTTTCCATCTGTTTAGGCTTGTTGCCATGTTTGGGTTGTACATGTTTGGGTTGTAATTTCCGCAGCAAAAATTTTTTGTTGTTAACAACATGAATTGAACTTTAATTAAAAAACAATTTCCTTTTGTGTAGTTGTGGGTTTGTTGCAAGAACTTGAAGTAGCCGGATGCAAGGTGCATACAAATATCTCAACCATTTCCATTGAAAAATGATTGAAAGAAATTCAAAAACAATTTCGTAGTTAAATAGGATTTTGATGGTGTATTTTTGGAGTAGCCTTCTGAGAAATGTGTAATAATTTTTTGTGGTCGGACTTGTATTATATTGGTCCGAAAAATGTTTATTTTCAATAAAGACGGCGCAACATGCGACACATGCAACGAAATCTCATCTTTCCATGGGAAGAGTTTGCAATAGACCACCGATATATTGTGATTTGTCTCCTTGCGACTTCATTCTTTGGGGTCACGTGAAAGAACCCAACGTCAGGCGGAACATAGTACAGCCATTTTGCGTTTTGGTTATGCATGTAAGGCATATGGTCCTGTAAGCATGCTCGTTGGGGCTATTTGATTGCTATTGTGAAATAATACCGAAATAATACCTCTTCTTGGAAATCCCCGTAAAAAACGGAATATGTTTCTTTAATGTGTAGTAAGAGATCAGCCGTAGTAGACCTAAAATTAATTAGGAATCATAATTTAAGACTAGACGAACAGGAGTGTATGTTGTGAATACGCCCAAATAGCCTTGAAGATATCAGCATCTATTTGAAATTTTGGCGTGTAGGTGTTCCGAATTAAATGGCATCTTTAATAAAAATTCCAAATTTTCCACAAATTTTAATGGCAGGTCGGTCGGTAGGGTGTTCATTCACAGAGCTATGCCAATTGTTTTGATTAACACTCAGGTGTTAATAGTAAGAAATCAATATATTGTTGTTGTTATTTGTGTTGACCTCCTTGGTATATACATACCGTATTCTTTTTTTTTTTTTTGAGTTTGCTTTGTTCATTCCATAATAGATAGACGAACGAAAGTGGTAATAAATTAAGTCGTTAAATATAATGAATGGAATCATTTTTTTGTTTCTTTCACTCCATGCCAAAATTCACAAAAGGCATCGCAATTTTTTGTTTTTCCAGAAACGAATCTATAGACAGAGCATAAATAAACAAATTTTCTAATAATTAGATTGAAATTTATTTAGCGAGAAAAAAAAGAGCAAGAGAGAGTAAAATTGGAGGGAAGAACAATTGAGATTTTTGTTCTTGGGTTCAATGTGTTTTAATGATAGGATTGTGTTATCGAACATATAATATACTAGCATATGCCCGCTTTACCCAAATCCAAATTTGGTACCATTTAGTACAAATTTCAAAAATTTCCTACATTCCCCAAATATAGCGCTCAAAAAGTGACCCTAACTCCAAATTTCTAGATCCCAGCTCAAATTTCAAATAGCTCTATCGGTTCGTCAAATACAAATACTAAATTTAGTAATTCTCGTACCGTACTAGTACGAATTTAAAAAAAAAAAACTCAGCCTTATCTGTCACCTTTGGACAGATAAGGCTGGCCTTTTCTAGGTTTAGAAATTTCTTTGAAACCCATAATTAAATGCATATAAATATTATTCTTCATGTATCGATTATCCTATTGAAATATAGGCAAACGAACATACACACATTCTTCATTGCCCATTGGAAAAGCATAGACACATGTTTATATATTTTTTATTTGTTTTCAAACATATGCAAACAGTGATAAAAAACAATAAGGAAAACAGTAAAGTCGGATGGGGCCAACTATATGATTCCCTTCACCACTATGGTATATTAAAGAGATGCATCCTAACAGATGGGCCATTAACATGAAATTGAAAAAAAAACTAAAATATGTTACCTTTATCTAAATGCGAATCGACTTAGATCAATCCATAAATATGCCATTCGTTTGTTACAATGGAATAAAATCATATAAATCGATTTAAGGGGACCCCCCATTCTCGGGGTCAAAAATTTTTGTGATTTAATTTGAATCTACACTAAATCAAGAATGTCCCTACAAAATTTCAAGTGAAAATCTCAAGAACTCTTGAAGATATAGCCGATTTATTGTGGCAGCATCAAGTGACGGCTAAAGGGCTTCTCAAACTTTAAACGCGTTTTTCTCTTTTGTGAATGGCGGGCACGATAACTCAAAAACTAATAACCCAATCGATTCCAAATTTTTACACGTTTCTCTGAGAGTGTATAGCTATCGTATGAACTAGGATAAATCCAATCGGTAAAGATCTTCCTTATTTTTTAACTTGGTTTTTGGTCAAAATTCGGCGATTTTTCAAAAATATTTTTTCAAAGGTCCGCCATTTTGTTAATTTTAGAGCGAAGTCAATAATCCTAGTTTATACGAGAGCTAGACATGTACTCTTTCTAACACCGTTGGAATTTTCGGATTCCGATGTTTTAGCGAGGAGAATAAGGACTTTTCTTTAATTACAAAAAACAACAACAAAACAATAACAATTTTTTTTTTAAATTATTTTTCTTCTCTTTTAAATCTTCAAATATATATGTGCAAAGTTACAAACCTTAACAAGCATTGGTATTGATTTACCAGCCCATTGAAAATCTTGAAAAATTAGAATCGAGAATTAGTGGGGTTCCCTTAAAGCAAATATCAATCGGGCACCCGTTGATTATCTAAATCTGGACGGATTCCAACAAAACTTGATTCTACTATTTTAAGTACGTTGTGCAAATTTTTGTGTCAATCGGCTTCACTTTGAGACTATGGTGCACCATTTATTTAAAATCGGAAGAAAATATATATGGGAGGTATATCTAAATCCGAACTTTAGTACATTGTGCAAAATTGTGTGCCAATCGGCGTAACTATGGGCCTTAAAATCGGACAATTTTCAGGAAACTTTACACACATCATTCAATTCAGTATGATATGTCAAATTTTGTGCAAAATTAAAAATTTAAATTAAATCGAGCGAAAATATATGGGAGCTATATGAAATCTGAACCGATTTCCACGAAACTTAACACATATCATTCTAGACTCAATTCAGTATGCTATGTCAAATTTGTGCAACTCGAAAGATATATAGGGACTTTAGTACACAATTTACATTAAATCTGGCGAAAATATATATGAGAGCTATATCTAAATCTGAACCGATTTTCACAAAACTTAACACACATCGTTCTAGGGTTTATTTAGTACGCTATGCCAAATTTCGTGCAAATCGAAGGATATATAGGGACATTGGTACACCATTTACATTAAATCGGTCGAAAATATATATGGGAGCTTTTTCTAAATCTGAACTGATTTTCAAGAAATTTTACACACATCATTCTACACTCAATTCTACACCAATTTGGTGCAAATCGGAAGATATATAGGGACGTTGGTACACCATTTCCATTAAATCGGATGAAAATATATATGGGAGCTATATCTAAATCTGAACCGATTTCAATTTCAATAGGGTTCGTCCTTGGCTCAAATGAACGAGCTGTGCCAAATTTCATCCAATTCGGATCATAAATGCGACCTGTACTTTGTTTACAATTTTACATGGACAGAGAGACATGCATAAATCGACTTAAAAAGTGATTCTATGCATATTCTCAAAAGGAACCATGTGTCTATCTCGTTTACTTTTGCCTGTTACAAACATATGCACAAAGACATAATACCCTGTACCACAGTGTGGTGAAGGGTATAAAAAACAATATTTCCGTTGTCGTATACGTATTTTTATAACTAATTATACGACCCCATGGCCGTCAGAATAACAAATAATAAATATTGTGAATACGCCCATGGGGATAAAAAGCGGCGTGATATTTATATGGAGACATTTTTCTGCAAAGATGTTTTTCATCCTCCAGAGAATTATAGTTTCATCGTTGGGAAATTGCAGACAATACCTTCAAAATATCAAAATGGTACGGAATCTTTACATTAAGGGCAGTGATTCTTCTGTGATGATTCTATACCAAAAATTTCTGCAAGGATGTTTTCGACTTCTCCGAATCCGAAATGCTTTCCCTTTTCGCTGGGAAATTGCGGCCAAGACTTTTTAAAACCGAAAATACGACGTTGTCATAATAAATCACAAATGGGCCGGAATTTTATATGGAGTCTATTTTAGCCCTTTGCGGCCCAATGTTTTTTTAAAGCAACAAATTTTTTTAGAGCTTATACTCAATACGCAACTAGTACATATATATGTTTTGGACTACATATGTCGAGACCTAATTATGGACGACACATATCAAAAGGAAAATGTAAAAAATTAAAATGTTTTGTTCAAGTTATGCGCTTTTAAATACAGGGAAGGGGACAGATATATGTGTACAGTACCATGTTGTGTATACAGTCCAAAAGTATTTATACAGTCTTCCGATTTTTTTGTTTCTTGTTGAAAAGAAAATGGTACAGGGAAGTACAGGGAAGAGGACAGATATATGTGTACAGTACCATGTTGTGTATACAGCCCAAAATATTTATACAGTCTTCCGATTTTTTTGTTTCTTGTTGAAAAGAAAATGGATAGTAATTTAAAAAAGATTTTTGTTCGTCTATATTCCATTTGGTTTTCTTGATATTGATATTGTTTTTCAGAAAGAAAGCACTGTATCTTCCGAATGAAAGGGATGGAGCGACGTAAAATTCTGTTCAAATCATATTTATTCGTTCTATTATCACAAAGAAAAAATCAGAGCGCAAAGCGTTTAAACATGGATCTATATTGTTAATTCTCTGCACAGATGTTAGCCTCTAAAAACCCAGAATGCCAAATTACAGCCCTTTCGATAGGAAATCGGATATGTGGCGGTACCGTTATATGTATATTAATAAATAGTATATTAATTCGCATAAAAATGGTATTCTTCCGTAGCCCCATAAAGAAAGGGTAATGCTGTCAAATCGCATGATCTCAGTGGTCACTCTATACGGGTGCGATGAAAAATTTCTCTTGCGATAAAGCCATACTTGCTTGAGTTTCTTGGCATGTGGCACCGTCATGTTGAAACCACATTTTCTCCAAGTCGTAGGTAAGCAAATCGGTTATCATAAAGTTCCGAATTGATGGTGAAAGCCGTTCCACCGTCGTTTTCGAAGCAGTAAGGTCGAATCACACCTTCGAGCCCAATCACACAGTAAGGCCCAATCACACCAAAGAGCGCTCCACTTTGTGACTTTTTCTGGAGGTAATGTCCTCTCTTCAATTACTTGGGGATTCTAAGAACCCCAAATACGACACTCGTCGGGTATTAATATATCAAAAAAAAAATGGATTTCATAGCAGAAGAATTTTTTTTCGATCGGAGTTGCTATGAAAAGGAAAGCCAGAGAGATACTACATTCCCACCATTATGCGATGCGTTTCGCCGTTGGTTAAACGGCTCATCAGGCATATTGGGCAATGTGGCTTACAAATGTCGTTACTTTATAAGTTGTATTTATGTCGAATATTGTTGCAAAATTGCATCTACGAATTAAATTCAACCGTGCCAAGTTTCGGACATTTGGCATCACACCAAAACATTCCTTTTCAGAGCAGATTTTTCTGGTAGTGACGGACTTTTTTCCATAGGAAGATAAGGAGGTGGCTTTGAACGCTGCCGGACAATAATCAACAGATGCCATGAGAACCAGGGTTCAAATCCCAGCCGGGCTCAAGCTGAATTTTTGAAAATTTTGTTCGAAAAATTGCCGTACACCGCCTGATGTTCAAGCACCCATTTCAGTGAAACGAGCGAAACTTGATGCACTGGTCTGACAATATATATAATCGCTCCAGTCTCTTCAAAATGTTGTCAATTGCTAGCTTTGCAGAATTGTAGTATGTTTTGATAATTTTTATACGTTGGGGTATAGTTAGGCGATCCATTTTTTTTCAGTGTCAGACTTCGAACTGAAAATAAAAAATTGGTTTAACAACTTAGTTTGACGTATGTCGAATTCTCGTTCCATTCTTATATTTTTAAAAATATTAAATATATATTTATTAAACAAATATTTCTGATACTTTCTGAACAAATCTTGAATTTTTTATTGTTTTGATTTTTCGAATTTTTCACACTAGCTTTACGCATTTGAAACTCTGTATTTACACTGGGGCAC
This sequence comes from Musca vetustissima, assembly GCF_032173495.1. Classification (NCBI taxonomy): domain Eukaryota; kingdom Metazoa; phylum Arthropoda; class Insecta; order Diptera; family Muscidae; genus Musca; species Musca vetustissima. Next base: position 46,453 of record NW_026878456.1, on the reverse strand, counting down.
CTACAATGTTTATTTTTGTTTTTCTACTCCCATTAGTAATCTGTGTGAGTATGTGTGTGTATGTAATTGTGGTTACATTGCTATATATGAAATGATTGTTGTAGTTATTGTATTATTCTATTGTTATGATTATTGTTTGCCTTCAATATTTCAATGTGTTTTTATTGTTAAATTGACCAAAATGGATGGATGGATAGATGAATGGTTGATGGTGGGCCAGTTAGTTTAGTCGGTTGACTGGCTGGCTGTTAAGCTAGCAGCTATCGGTCTAATGGAGTGTGCTATTTGTATGTTGAGTTGTTTTTCGCTCAGTTTGGCCGCAGCGTATGGAATTAATGATGCTTACGTTGTGAACAGCCACTACTTATGATGACTATGCTGCTGTTGCCGCCTCTGCTGTTCGTTCACTCCTACACCCCCTGTTTTAACAAAGTTGCCTACTCGCAGCAAACATTTGTTTCGAGTGAACTGAGTGTGGATGACGTTCACGACGGCAACGGACGACGTTATTCCTCGCAAGTAGTCGCTTTATTTTTCTTATTTTGCTGTGTGTGATTGGGATTTTCTTTTGCCGTCGTCTGCTGCTGCTACTCATCTCTCGTCGTTTATTTTATCTTGTCGTTCGTCGTGAGAAGTGTATCGAAAAATAAATATTAAAAAATAGATATATTTTTTTGTTTTTCTTCTTAGACGTTTGTTATGAAAAATATTTAAATATTTTATTGGTTCGCTTATTCGGTCGCTCGTTTTTTCGATTTTTTTTGCGTTTTCAAGTGTTTTAATATTTTATATTGTCTTGCGTTTTCAGAGAAGAAAAACACCCAGTCGTGTGAGTGGTGTAAAGCACATGTGTTTTAGAACAAAAAAATTAAGAAAATTTTAACATAAATAAATACGTGTTCAAATATATATATATACACCTGATTATATTGAAAAATCCAAATTTAAAATATTTTTATAGATTATCATTTTTTTACAAATATTGTAAAAATAAAAAAAATAATACCCACCTTCCCAGCATTTAAATACTGCATAGAACAATATGTCAAATTCCCTGTCCTTAAAATTGGTAAGTTAAATAAAAGTGATATCCAATTTTAGTAGTTGTTCTTTAAGGCTAAATATTAATCATATTGAAAATAAACTTAAGAGGTGGAAACAATAGCCGGGAGTGATAATTGTTGTTTTAAAAGCAAACATAAATAAACATACATATAAAATATGTTTTCCATGATATGTAACGCCCCGATCCAATGTAATATTCGAAGAAGTAAGATCAAATCACACCTTCTAACCAAAGAGCGTCGACCAAACAGTGACATTTTCTGGATGTAATGGCCTCTCTCAATTACTTGACGATTCTCAAATATGACAATTGTGTTTATAAACCTACAAACCGAGTGAAAAATCTTAAATTTTATGGGTCGATTACGGATGGTAACCATAGTTTAGTGGCGTTGCCAGTTGCCAAATTTGAATTATGGATGGCAACTGTTGTCAACTTCAGTTGCTTCAAATAGAATTTTTTCGGCAACCATTTATTTGGTTGGAATAATGGATAAAATCACTACAAAATGGTGAACATCTTCTTTTGGGACCATGATATGTATGCCATCTATATATCCGACAACTCCCGGAAACTTTGCTTTCGAATAAAACACATTTTTATTCTTCCCCTTTTTCCTCCTCTATTAATTTGAAAACAATCCAAATTTTACACAGTTTTTCCTCTATTAGCCGGACCATTTTGGTCAAAACCACCGACATTGTAGATTGAGCCATGCCAAGGTTGAAGTCATTGCCTCCGAAAAAAAAACCTCAGAGCTGCACACACTTTTAAAAGAGGAGGAATTGCTGTTGACCGTCGGGATTTATCTCTTTATGCCTTCCAATAGATGATACGCCTTGCACATTATTTTCATCACCAAAAAATAGTTCCAGTGAGAATATCATCACTTAAAATTAGTTTTTCTGAAATATTCTATTCAATTTTGTCTTTGTTTACAATATTTCTAGTTGCTGAAGTGTCAAAACAGTATTATAGACAGCAACTGAGAAAAGTTGATATTCATAATGCCAAGTTTTTTTTTTTTTCAGTGGCGTTGCCAGTTGAAATAGCAACTGGAGTTTGATTGATATCCATAATCGACCCATTAGTGTCCAAGGCCTTGGTATAGTCATATCTTTCTTAATTTATAATATCTTTCCGGAATAATAAAGATTAGCGCAGTTATGCCCTCTAAAGGGATAAAAAAAAATCCACATATAATCGTCGCATTTTTCAGTTTTTCATTCTAAGAAATTAATCGATGTGTGCACTGAGCGGTTCAAAAGTGTTTTATCTTTCAAAAAAAATCATTCGATCGAGTTGTGTGGCACCATCTCACGGAAACAACATATTCTCCAAGTTGTATTCTTCAAAATACTCGAATATCATATGACCATAACGCTCCGAATTGACGGTGGCAGTCGTTCCCTCATTGTTTTCGAGTTTTTGAGGATTCTCAGAACCCAAATACGTGAATTTTGTTTATTAAGTAGTAGTAGTTTATACCCGTAGTTGGAAAATGATGTAAACCATAATCTGTGGAAGAATCAAATTTTTTATACCCTTCACTACACTGTGGTATAGGGTATTATGTCTTTGTGCATATGTTTGTAACAGGCAAAAGGAAACGAGATAGACAAATGGTTTTATTTGAGAATATGCATAGAATCACTTTCTGAGTCGATTTACGCATGTCCGTCTGTCCGTCCATGTATTTTTGTGAACAAAATACAGGTCGCATTTATGATCCGATTTGGATGAAATTTGGCAAAGGTCACTTATTTGCCCCAAGGACGAACCCTATTGAAATTGGGAAAAATCGGTTAAAATTTAGATATAGCTCCCATATGTATATTCGGCCGATTTAATATAAATGGTGTACCACATGTCCTATGTATCTTACGATTTGCACGAAATTTGGCACAGCGTACTGAATTAGGTCTAGAATGAAGTATGTTAAGTTTCCTGAAAATCGGTCCAGATTTAGATATAGCTCCCATATGTATTTTTGTCCAATTTAATGTAAATGGTGTAACAAAGGGCATATATATCTTTCGATTTGCACGAAATTTGGCATAGCGTACTGAAAAAAGTCAAGAATGATGTGTGTTAAATTTCGTAAAAATCGGTCAGTATTTTTGTCCGATCTAATGTAAATGGTGTACCAAAGGGCCTATATATCTTTCGATTTGCACGAAATTTGAAATAGCGTACTGAAAAAAGTCAAGAATAATGTGTTTTCAATTTCGTGAAAATCGGTCCAGATTTAGATATAGCTCCCATATGTATTTTCGTCCGATTTAATGTAAATGGTATACCAAAGGGCCTATATATCTTTCAATTTGCACGAAGTTTGGCATAGCGTACTGAAAAAAGTCAAGAATGATGTGTGTTAAATTTCGTGAAAATCGGTCCAGATTTAGATATAGCTCCCATATGTATTTTCGTCCGATTTAATGTAAATGGTGTACCATGTGTCCTATATATCTTTCGATTTGCACGAAATTTGGCACAGCGTACTGAATTAGGTCTAGAATGAGGTATGTTAAGTTTCCTGAAAATCGGTCTGTTTTTACTGTTTTTTTTTTTTTATTTTGTAGTAGGTTTTGATTTTTTTTTTTTTTGCGTTGTGACATAGTTAAACTATCCATTTTCGTTAATGTAAGAATTCGGACTGAAAATAAAAAAAAATAATTGGTTTAACGTCTTAGTTTAATATCTTATCCAGTCCCATACTTTTCAAACCATGAAATGGATACCTTCCGGGAAGAAATATTTTCATCACCTTCAAAATACCGACATTTTGGTCGGTCTTGCGTATTATATTGAGGGTATGTTAACCTATATCCAACATCTTCAGCAGAGATGATCTTTATATGGGGATGTGTCAAGACATTGATCTTTATCGAATCATTTTGGTAAAAATGTTTCTCGCCCTCCAAGAACCCTGAATGTCAAATTACGGTCACTTCGGTGGGAAAATATGGCTAAAATTTTCAAAATACCTCAAATAGGGTGGGATTTTTATAATTATAATTTTCTGCCTAGTTGTATGCCAGTCCTTAAAACCAAATGACAGTCCTTTCGACTGGAGTATGCGTCTAAAACTAGGGGGGGGGGGGGGGGGACGTAATATGGGGCGGGATCTTTATATGGAGGCTAATTCAAAAGAGAGACCTGTATTGATTATTTTCTGCATAGACGTGTGTCAGACTTTCCTAAAAACTTCAAAATACAGATATACGGAAGCTGTATTAAAAAAATATCCCATTTAAAATTCCAAACATCTTAGGAAGTAATAGAAATGTCAGTGCAAAATATGAAAGCACTATCGTAAATATTGCGATCTCTGTCGAGATTACGACATAGAAACGGTGTAGCATTTTATTCTCGTTATTCAAGCTCCAACGAATATTTCAAGGAATCTGACCTGCATTTAATTCGGTTAATATTTGCAAAATTTTAAAGAATATTTTTTATTGCAATAGGAATCTTTCTCTGGAACTACATAATAGAGAATTGAATTAAATTATCTTAAGTGCAATTTATGTGTGAACACACACACACACTTTTTTAAATACGTATTAATTAAAAAATAGCATCTATTCGCTTGTTTCTTTGCTGTTGTTGTTTTTTTTTTAGCTTGGACTTAATTTTTTTGTGTTGTATATTTTTCTAATTACTTTTTTTACAGTTGTCGTCGTTGAGGCTTTAGCATTTTTATAGGTTAATTAAAATTCCACAATGAAATGTAAAAATGTCGCACTTTAAGGCGAGCAATTTTATTTATAAGAGATTTTGTTTTATAATATAGGAGAGGTGTTCCATAATATATTATCTTTTTTTAAATATAGAATACGCAACCTTAAAAAAAATACAAGATCTTATTTTATGTAATATTAGAAGGTAATCAATATGTTACTGCAACGTACGCTATGAGCCTAATTCGATGGATCGTCCTGTTAGTACAGATTAAGGTTCGATGCGAGCGTTCGCGACGAGGTGAATTAAAATGTAATGTACTTAAATCGGTCGAGACCGTTATATAGGCTTATATGGGCATGGATAGATCAAAATGATTTTTTATCCTCTGAGAGAGAAAATCGTTAATTACAGAGACTTATATTTGAAATTACCACTAGGACCGAAAATGGGGCGGAACCAATGGCTTATATAGAAAATTTCGGCCAAAAGTTCTGTTATCCTCCGAAACAGTTTTCAAGTAGTACCTATTACCTAAACTGGCACTTTAAACGGGGTCTATGCTAAAATATGACCATATATAGAACATCAGTGTTGCGGGAATTCTATTTCATTCATATAAAATTTACAAATAATCAATGTGTAAAATTAGGATCGAACCGCAAATTCCATTCGCTAGATATTGTGGGGGTGGTATTTCAAAGGGTGTGACCATGTACCCCATACGTAACGATATCCAAAGTTTGAATGAAATTGGACATTTTGTTCGCTTCATATGGAATTTAAGCATTTTTAATGCTTAATTTTAATATGTCAAAACAATAAAAATAAAATTAGATTTTTTTAAGCGAAGACGGATAGTATAACAGTTTTGGTACACAGTGTAACAGAATGAAATTCGAATTTAGAACACATAAATGGTATACAATTATTAATTAATTTTTATAATTTTTAATTAGAGTATTTAACTAATTACAATAACAGACAAATTTAAAGGTCGTGGAGTAAATGTGAGATGAAATCATGAATCTGGTATTAAAAAGTCGAGGTCCACTGTACGAAAACCGGTCGAAGTGAGTCACTTTTTCATATATCGTTGGAAAGGACATTGAAAGAGCTTTCGGAAAATGTATCGGGTATGACCGTAAATACATTAAAAATATTCAAATACCGTCCATTGAGAAAAATATATGCACATTGCAATAAAAGATATACCTCAATTTTGGGTTATTTTTATCCTAAAAATTGTTTTTCCACCTCCCAGGCCATGAGCTTCGTTTTGTTCCATAGTGTAATTTTTCGATTACGATTACAATACTATTGACAAGGTCGATATATGAGTTCACAAGTCAAGATTAATTTGGTGATAAAATTAAATGTCAAAAACACTTACACATCAACAGACGGCGTTAAAATATGATAGAGACTATATTTTTACGAGGTATGTCTTAATATGGTGGTTAATAGAGATCAATTATATGTACATGCATTTATTTTTAATACAATTTTCTCTTTTTTGTTTTCACATAATTAATTACAATTGTATAAATTTATGTAGATTCTAGGTCTAAACAACCATCTTTTGTTTTTTTTACATATACCTTATCTATGAGAGCTTTAAAAAGTTTTTAAACAATTTTATTTTCCATTTCAACATCAAATTAACATCGTGATTAAAGTAGTCATTGCCATAAATGCAGAATCGATTTGCCATACTTACCTCTCTCTCTCTCTCTTGCTGTCTCTTAAGTCCCTCGTCACTCAATGCCATCGATGATAGATAAATTAGTGTTGCAGCTGTAAATGGTAAAGTATCTGTTGTAGGCATTTCGTTTTACCGGTGTCATATTTAATGCAACAACACGAACAATCGTTCGTACAATAAAAGAGGCTTAGAGGTGTATACGAGTACAGTGATTGGAATGTTTATTATTTTTCAAGATTATGAATTAAAAAAGCTGTCATAAAAAATATATTTAACAATTTCGGCCTATTTTTCACAATTATGAATTTTAAATGTGTCATAAAAAATATATTTAAAAAATTCGGTCTGTTCGCATGATGGGCTCATTAAAAATATGTAAAATCTGTCGGGGCATTTATATGCGGGCTATATGGGGGCTATCATTATAAATAGCCAGCCAGGCAATTTTTTTTTATTCTAGGAGAAAGCGAAATATACACCAATTTACAGGCATTTAATTTGAAAAATCCGTCATAGACCTTCAATATCATGCATCCTCCAAAATGCATCCTTACTGACTGGTGAAATTGGTCGGTATAAAATTGGTCGATCGTTATAAGTGATATCAAATAAAGGGCAGAACATTTTTCGAGACGTTTGGACACCGTTGTTATAATCAATATGACGTTATAAACGATTTTGACTGTATATTGAAAATCCAATCGTGTCTGGATAAAGTCTACTAATTTTTGGAAGACCTGTTCACAGTATCCAGATTTTTTTAAGCTAATAGAAAGAATTCGCGATTTTTTTACATTTAAGAACCTGGAATGCATAAATACCTATAAACCTTCAAAATACCAATTTACAGGCATTTAAATTGAAAAATCCGTCATAGACCTTCAATATCATGAGGCGGGCTTTTATCCTCCAAAATGCATCCTTACTGACTGGTGAAATTGGTCGGCATAAAATTGGTTGATCGTTATAAGTGATATCGAATAAAGGGCAGAACATTTTTCGAGACGTTTGGACACCGTTGTTATAATCAATATGACGTTATAAATGATTTTGACTGTATATTGAAAAATCAATCTTGTCTGGATAAAGTGTACTAATTTTTGGAAGACCTGTTTACAGTACCCAGATTTTTCTAAGCTAATGGAACAAATTCACGATTTTTTTACATTTAAGAACCTGGAATGCATAAATACCTAAAACCCTTCAAAATACCGAAAATGGGACTATAGCCTCATATATGGAAGACCTCCAATTCTTTGATATGGAAACCTCCAAATCTTCGAAAATAATACCTCCAACTCTTCTATAAGAAGTCCTCCAAAAGACCTTCAGCTCTTCAATAAGAAGAGATCCAGCTATTCTATAAACAGAGCTACATCTCTTCTATAAAAAGACCTCCAGCCTATATTGGGCTATACCAAAAGGTATATTGACAAATTTCCTAAATTACAACCAGTCATGAACATACCTAATATAGGGCTGTACTATTATTTCGGGTTTATTTAAACATCTACATTTATTCAAAATTTTCTACGACCAAAATTGTTTTCACAATAAGAGCCCGGAATTCGATATTTCACTTAGAAAATGAGAAAATTATCAAAAAAATTATGTTTTTTCTACTCTCTGAATCCCAAAAGACAGCCAGTTGGGTACGCCTAGCACCATAAAAATATCAAAAATTTGTCAGGACCTTTGTATGGGGTCTAAGAAGAATTTTTTTCCTACCATACCTAGGGTCATCATAATCTTTAAAAATGGCTTTGGAAACTTTATACCCTGTTAGAATTTATATTTTTCAACCTCCATGAATGCAAATTACTGGCAATTGGTTAGAAAATAAACCTAGGACCCACTGACAATTGTCCGTAAAGATTTTTTTACCTTTAATAATCCGGAATGCGAAAATGCAGCCCTTTTGGTCGGAAATATGTCTAAAGCCTTTAAAATATTAGTCGGTAACGTTATATGGTTTATGTGGAGCTATACCAACACATGTGCATATATTTATATATATTGAACCTACAACAATTTTTTTGTTATATTTGTTTGTAATTCTCTGAATTACAAATTACTGTACATCACTTTTGCTTATTTACAAAAACTTTACATTGATAGTAGTATGATGAGTCACGTCTGTTTGACCTCCGCATCTCAAGTGACTGACTGTTATTTATGCAACTACTTGTTTCAACTTTATTGGTATTCTATGTTGTATGACGGAATGAATGAATGAATGATTGGAATTCATTTGAACTATGCAGAGATCGATTTCAAATTCAATTTTGTTATTGTCTTTGCATCATCCTCGCATCCACCTTCGTCAATTCTATTTTACAATTTAACGGAATGTGATATCGAATTGAATTGATTTGCAAAAATAACACAAATACACACACACACTCACACATACGTATGTATATTGGATGGATGTGCGGATGTTTGGATGAATACAAACAGTTGTGGATAGACACACTCACACATATATACACATATAAAAAATGGTATTGCGTCAAACGGTTGCAATTCTCTTGATATTAATTTTATCTATAATTTTTTTATTGTTGTTGTCGTTTGATATAACCGCTACATACATACATACATTTGTATGATATTTATGTATATGTATCTTAACTCTTTCATCCATGTCAACGTTGTATTAATTATGTTTATTAAAGTATATATATATATATATATACCACAGTATTTGGTTAATTAATTAGCGAGATTGCGATTGAGAAAAATATAAGACCAATTAAAGGTCCTCCAACGGGATTCCTCTAGATCGATGGCATTCTAACGTTTGTCTATTGTACTATGAAGGCGGTGAAAAAGGCGTTTGTCGCCTTCCATTCTTCGTTTTTTTGTTTTAGACTTTCTCTTAAGATTTCAGACAAACAAATTGTGGTGTTGAACTCAGAATTGACTGTCGGACTTTACTCATGACCAATTTTGGCGATTCGCTTCGATGTGCTTCATTCACAGTTGTTAAATGAATATAGGAAACCATGAAAATATGTAAAATAAGTTTGGACCTTTATATGGGGGCTATGTCAGAACATAGACCTACATTGAATATTTCAATAATCCGGAATGCAAAATTATGAATATCAGTTGGTGTCATTCAGCGAGATGTGTTCTTCCTTACTCTAAAAGACAGCCACTGACCTTCAATATACTGACAATGAGAATAGCTCCTTTTATATCATATTATATCAGTCTTCTATAGAAAGCAGACCTCATATCGGTCTTCCATAGAAAGAAGGCTTCCTGTCGGCCTTTTATAAAATGAACGACCTCCTATCAGTTTTCTAAAGATAGAAGACCTCCTATTGGTAGAAAACCTCTCCTCTTGGTCTTCTAAAGATTGATATTCTAAGGAAAGACCTCATATCGGTTTTATATGGATAGGTCTTCTATGCAAACGTTACCACAAATCGGTTTTCTGTAGGAATAAGACTTTATATCAGCCGTCTATAGAAAACAGACCTCATATCGATCTTTCATAGAAAGAAGGCTTCCTTTCGGCCTTTTATAAAATTAACGAGCTCCTATCAGTTTTCTATAGATAGAAGACCTGATATTGGTAGAAAACCTCTCCTCTTAGCCTTATAAAGATTGAAGGCCTCCTATTGGCGATCCTATCGGTTTTACATAGAAGACTTCCTTTTGGTATTCTATGGAAAGAATATCTTATATCGGTCTTCCATGCAAAGGAGACCTCATTTCGACCTTCTAATGTTTGAAGGCCTCATATTGGTCATCTAACAAATGAAAGACCTCTTATTAATCTTTTATAAATTAAAGAGCTCCTAAATCTTTTTAATCTTCGATAGATTAAATACCTCATAGCGGTTATATATAGAAGGAAAACGTCTAAGTTTTCCTTCTATATATAATTCAATTGATCGAATATCTCCTGCCGGTTTTCTATGAATAGAAAACCTGTTTTTACGATAGATTTAAGACCTCATATTGGTTAAAGGGATTTTCACTTGAAATTTTGTAGGAACATTCTAGAATTAGCGTGGATTCAAATTAAATAAAAAAATTAGACACCGATAAGGGGGGGGGGGGAAGGCAAACGTTGATCTTCCCCCCTGCCAGTCTTCTAATATATATTATATTTTAGTTTGAAAATTCTTTTATATAGAAAATCACCTATCGGTCGCCTATAGATTTATAATTATATGAGTTCTATTTATAGAATACATTTCCTTGGTCTTAAAACTATATTCGGAATCACCTATACCAAAACAATTGATAAATTCCCGTCCATGCACATACATTTGACAACTTTCGGATGTGAATTAATATTTTGTCTATACCCCAAACATCTGGAATTCTTAGAGGTCTTATACTAATCGAAGATCTCCTTTAATGATTTTATATTTCCTAAATGTTTTCTACCCTGTTTATAATTTTTAATAGCTTTGAATTTTTATATTTATCTATATAAAGAAGACCTACTTTAGCATATACATATCGATCGTAAAGTCGCCGGCCGTGCACTTTTTCTATTAAAACTAGACTTCCAATAGGAATTCTATTAATAGTAAATCTCCTTTATGGGTTTTTGTAGACCTCCTAGTTATAGAAACCTCCTACGATTCTTCGATACAATTTACCATTTTTACTAGCTTCAAATATCTGTATTTCTCGCACCTAATTTCTATGGCACATGACAATTGTCAATAGGCCATTATCTCAAAGTAAATAAAATTTGCCCTACCTGTGGTAACCCTAGATGTCGTATGAACATTAGCTAAAATACATTACTATCTTTAATCGTATTTCTGTCATAGACATATGTATGTATTTGTGTGTGTGTGTGTGTTCGTTGCATTGTTCAAACAGCAGTAGCAATAACAACAATAACATTGGTTACCAGTAATACTGATTACTACAAGCACATACCTACCCTACCCCTACCTACATAAGTTTCAAGTTATCTATACATGGCACCGTTTGGTGAATTGATATACCCAGTAGTAAAGTGGCTAAGTGTATGACGAATTAAATGCATTTTCAGTTGAGGGAATAATAATAATAATATCGAAATCGATATATAGGTTATAATGACGGTATCACCAAGTTCTGAAAATAATTGTACCCTCTCTATGCTATTGCTTATAACTATCGCTTTTAGAGGCCCATTTTATCGGTCCCTTGATCGTCGTTATAAACGATTTTAGGTACATTTATATGCTATAGACTCTCAATAATACTACAGTCGTGTCTGGATATAGCACACCTCCATACATGCAGTACCCTAAAGAGTAACAATTTGCGAAAAAGTGGTTCTAAAGTCAATTTATAGGTGTACGAAGCAAACTTCTATTCTAGAATTTTTCCAATGTACTTAATAACAACCTGAGTATTGTGAAAATGCCTTTAGTTAGTTCACTATATCCCGACACGATTGTTTTTACGAATTTGGGAAAATATCAGACATTAATTTGGAATCTTAGGCTATTTGAGGGTAACATTTATATTCCGAGAACTCCAATTGCATGTTTTGGTAATGTCATGCACAAGTCTCAAATTGCATTGTATTGTCATTTTGTTACCACTTTGTAATTATAATAGTCTACATTTAAATGATTCCTACGCACATACAATACTCGTACACCAACACATTAACAACTAAGCCAATAGTTTTTTTTTTTCATTTTCAAGTATGAAAATGACTTCAACTGTGCCACATCAGAAAACCCCCATCAACCGATTCCGAAGTAAACACACATTAGTGGTAATTAAAAGTTGCAACAATCAATAACAACAACTACGCGCTAAACATAGTTCTCCCGCTGAAGAACATCGGGTCGGTCGCTCGGATCGTTGGCAAAGTAACGTAACTAAACGAATGTCAACAATTACGTCCACAACGACGACGATGACGCGACGGAAGTCTGTAATAAATTAATCTATTGTTGTTCCTAGCGTTGTAAACTTAATTTCCTTTCAAATGTCTTGGAAATATATATATTTTTAAAGGAAATGCATAATAGACAATGGCAGACAAGAGAGCTAGGATGAGAGAGAGAGAGTGTGAGAGGAAAATTGCATTGTAATTCCCACAATTTGTTTTACTATTTTTTTTTCTTTTTTAAATGAGTTCTTTTCTTATTCTTCTGTCATTTAGACAATGCAAATTAAAACACAAATGGTTGTGAATTTAAATTCTAAAATTTTAAAATGCTTTTTTTTTTTTTTTTTGAAGAAAACTAATTTTTAATTACACTGTGCAACTTGATTTTGGTGGGTGGAAAATTTGGGGTGTATATTAAGAACTCAAAAGGAAACAGTAAGGAAAGTAGTAAAGTCGGGCTGGGCCGACTATATGATACCCTTCACCACTACTTCGATGGAAATTGAACGAATTTAAATATGTGACTTTATCTATAAGTGATTCGATCAATCGGCAACCTATGCTAAATTTCACTTCACTCGGCAGATTTTGAGTCGTTTGTATGGAAACTATGTCTGCATCTCCACCAATTAAAAAAACCAATACGCCATTCTAGTGTCAATGTGATTCGTTGTACAAAATTTCGTGTCAATCGGACAAACGCTAGAAGTTTCGTGCACCATTTACCACGAACGTTCGAACGTAAATATATATGTGGGAGGTATATCTAAAAATGAACCGATTTCAACGAAACTTGCCAATCAGACGGACTTTGGGTGTTTATTGCACAATTTGCATAAAATTGGAAGAAATGACATGTGGGAGCTATATCTAAATTTGGACCGATTTTTACGATACGCTGTGCCAAATTTCGTGCTGATCGAAAGTTATATAGGGACTTTGGTGCACCATTTACCTTAAATCGGAAAAAAATATATGAGAGAGGTATATCGAAATATGAACCGATTTTTCCCAATTTCAATAGGGTTCGTCCTTGGGCCAAACAAATGAGCTGTGCCAAATTTTATCAAAAGGGTATAAAAATCCGTCATATGTGAAGTTTTTATACCCTACACAACTATGTTTTCAGGGGATTATAGCTTTGTGCAGTCACAACTATGTTTTCAGGGGATTATAGCTTTGTGCAGTCGTCATATCTCGACTAGCTGAGTCGATCTAGACATGTGTGTCCGTCCGTCCGTCCATTATAATTTGTAAACTCGATACAGGCCACAGTTATGGACCAATCTTCACGAAATTTTGCATGTAGGAAGGGTTCGGCCCAATGAATACCCCTATTGTTTTTACTAAAGATCGGTTAATATTTAGGGGATGAAATGGACTAAATACTTAATTTTTGTACGTTTTTCTGTTCGCTCCAAACGCCGCAATTATAGCCCAAACATCTCGATTTTTACATGAAGAAGGGGATTAGGCCAAAGAATAGGCATGCTTTGATAAAGCGTATATATTTACCCCCGAAAGACATAGACCCGAGAAGTTTATAGTATATCCAATTGATATCAATTATATTGTCGTATGTACTCGAATGTGGGAGTTATACGTAAATCTTTACAGATGCTTACGTATTCAGATATTATTTAATAAAACATTACCACACTAGAGGTCGGGAATTAGCGCTGATCGCTTTGAAATGTTCCATGAGGTTCCAGTTGTGGTCAAGGACAACGCCTATAATTTTCGGTGATGATCAGGTTATAATTTTGGGATGAAGTGGACCTAAAACTTATTTTTTTGTGTTTTTTTTTTCGATTTGATTCTCCATCCGAAGTGGCTGTAAATTGGTATTCAAAGTTCAGGAGAGTACCCAAAACTGTTCATGTATATTACGCTCCATTTAAGGTATTTTCATGGTCCTAGAAATTTTTTCTAACCAAAGCGTCTGTAATTCTGCATTTTGGTTTCATAGAGGGAAATTTCCATCTTTTAATATATCATGTTTTGAAATAGGCTCTATATAAATGTCACTCCTCGTTGTAGGAATTTTTATGGCTCTTGGCTCATTACCCAATCAAAGCGGTTTAATTTCTTCTTCGCAGAAAATATTTAGTATAAGTCCATATTTAGTAATAACCTTCATTTACAAATGTCGAACATATTAAGGTTTTGTAGTATAGACCACCAATAAGAAATATTTAGCACAATTTATTTTTAATAATTCATATTAGAATTTCTTATGTTGTTTTTTTATTAAATTTTTATTAAATTCTCACATATATCCATCCATTCAGCCCACCAAGCATACGTACATTTATTTGTTTGTTTGTTTCATGTACATATATTTTGTGTGAACATTTTTTTATAGAAAGTGATAAATACATTGGGTTGTAACGAAACTAAATTATATATAACGTTATATATTATATCATGCTTAAGACTTTAAAGCCATTAAAAAAATTAATACAAACCCAACCCCAATCCATCCAACCCAAATATTAAAATATTAAAAACCAAAATATTATAATATCTCAAAAGTGGACTTAAACATCTTTCCAAATAAACGACTCAATTGCCTCAATGTTTTCATCCGTAGTTGACGTGCTCGGGCGACCAGAATGTACATCGTTATTGTCATCGTCTTGACCTTCCTTCCGAACTTTAGAGCCAATTCGATTAAAATATGGACCCATAATCCGCAAAATATTGAATAATGGGGTGTACATTTATATGGGGGCCATTACAAAATCTGGTGAAACTTCCAATATTGATAGGGAGATTTACTACCCAATGTGAATTCAGAATACCAAATAACAGTCAACTTATGGTTTAGGGTATAAAAATAAATTGGCAATCCAAAATGACTGCATGTACAGCAGACATGGGTATCAACATCGTTAAGTTGCAGGGTGCGCAGAAATTCGCTCGCGAACGAATTAAAATACATTATTTTCGTGTTGTGCTCATTTTACGAAAGAATTTACCAAACGAGCAATCGCCAAAGAATGTTCGCACACACATAACAAACGAGTGAGAGCACACAACATTCTCTGATGAATGAAAACAAACATTCCCCAATTCTTGCGAATGCTCAAAACAGCAACAAAATAACAACAAACATTCATGAACTCAATAGTTGTTGGACATGTGTTTTGTTATTCCACACACTTTCTGCTACACACACACACACACATGCATTCGTTGTGTGTATGTTTATGATATTATTGTTCGTTGTTGTTTTAACCGTGCTCGCGAGCATTCGAGAACATTTGTTTTTTTTTTTTTTTTTGAGTTTTTCGAGCGAATACTATTCAGCAACAAATGCTCGCGAAAGACGCTTGCAGCGTCGTCGATTCGTGAATTTTTCGTACAATGAAAAAAACATTCGAATTCTCGCCGTGAGCATTCGTGAGAAAGAACGTATTCCTGGTAACTTGTCCTCATCTATAAAGTGTGTAGTAATTCCCCTTTTAAGGAGGGAAACCCCTTAGCCACTTGTCAATTGGATTTTATCAACGCAATAAGCTGAGCTGATTTGTTATTTTTTTAATTATTTTTATTTTTCCAACCCATGTGTACACATTCCCTAATACGTTCCCACCTAATACACAAACAGATATATTATTTGTTTTTCGTTTTTCATACTTTCTATGTAAATACAAAAATGTTCGCCTATATTTTTTTATATTTTTGCCGATGCCTAATAAATATGAAAATGTTTAAATTGTTTTGTTTTTCTTCTTATTCTATATTTTCGAGTGTGTTAATAATTTTCATAGATATTTGTTTTTTTTCGTTTTGTGACATTGGTTTTGTCATTGGTCGCGCTGTGTGTTAAATAGGATTTTTTTGTTTCGTTTTTGATAAAGTGGCCGGTTTGATTTTTTTCAGTTGATTTTTGGTGACGCTTACGACAAGGAAAAAATTCGCACGAAACTAATCATACTTAAGTGGTCACAATCAATTCGATAATCCAATAATATTAAAAAAAGTTATATACAACATTAAATGTGCCAGTATTTTAAAAATTAAAAAAATCGCATTTGTAAAGCCAATATAATTTGGAAATCTTCGGATTTTTGTAAATATAATTATTTTGAGCGTGTTCAGTTATTAAAATAAGTTATTAAAATAAATACAAAAACGAAATATTTAAAAGTGCTATTAACCGATTCATCCGAATCCGAAAACAATCAACATCAACCCAAATTTTAAACTAAGCAAGGGAATATACACAAACGTCTAAACAATGTCGTCAGAGGTTTGTAAATATTTAATTATTTTATTTTTTCAGACGAATTTTATTTTCATATTTTCTAATTTCGTTAGCATTAAAGAAAAAATATCATTAACTTTTTAATTACACAACATTGTTTGGCAGAATGAGACACAATATAAAATTAAACGGTAAATTGGATTTTCCACAGGCTACGTTTATTCGATTTTCAAACATTTTCCCGACTCTCGTGGATTTGAAATTAATTTGTATATCTTCCACCATAATATGTCGAAAATATCGAGTTCTTAATTGTTGCACACACATTGCATAGCATTGCGTCAGGATATATCGGTCATATAACGCTACCCACCAATATCCCGTAATTTGGAGAGTGTGGCCACGTTTTTAACGGCATTGGTATTTTGGGTTTTCATTAAATTGCAAATCCACCTAATAATATTGGTAGATTTTAAAGATATAACTATTATTCGTCATATTCTAGACTTTGGGTACGTTTTTAAAACAAATTTAACCCTCATACCGCCCAATATTCCGTATATCTAATTCTGTTAATTACATCTAATTCTGTTGATTATATGTATATTCATCTCATTAAGTTTTCCTACCATAAAATAATTAATATTGGTCGATTTTGACGGTAACCCCCAATATAACGATACCTCCCATTAGTCAGCATTTTTCAGACTTTAAATACGATTTACAAACGAATTAGATTTAATTTTATAATTGGGGATCCATCAATTGTCAAATCCACTTACCAAATTAATTTAGGTCCACTTTTGGTGGAATAGCTCTCATACTAATCTCATGGTACTGCAATATTTCGATATTTTCAAGGGTTTACCTATATAAAGTTTCCTAAGCATTTTCGCTACTCTTATGATTTTACCATAATTTGCCCACCGAAGTGATTATAATTTTGTATATTTCGTGTGTTTTGTGATTGAAAAACATATCCAATATGGGCTTAAGAAATGTAGGGACTTTGGTACACCATTTACATTAAATCGGTCGAACATATATATGGGACCTATGTCTAAATCTGAACCGATTTTCAAGAAATTTTACACACACCATTCTAGACCTAATTCATTGCGCTATGCCAAATTTGGTTAAGGGAACCCCACCCATTCTCGATTTTAATTTTTCAAGATTTTCAATGGGCTGGTAAATCAATACCAATGCTTGTTAAGGTTTGTAACTTTGCACATATATATTTGAAGATTTAAAAGAGAAGAAAAATAATTTACAAAAAATTTTTGTTATTGTTTTGTTGTTGTTTTTTGTAATTAAAGAAAAGTCCTTATTTTTGATGGCGGGCATGATAACTCCTCACTGGAACATCGGAATCCGAAAATTCCAACGGTGTTAGAAAGAGTACATGTCTGGCTCTAGGATTATTGACTTTGCTCTAAAATTAACAAAATGGCGGACCTTTGAAAAAATATTTTTGGAAAATCGCCGATTTTGACCAAAAACAAAGTTAAAAAATAAGCAAGATCTTGACCGATTGGCTTTATCCTAGTTCATACGATAGCTATACACTCACAGAGAAACGTGTAAAAATTTGGAATCGATTGGGTTATTAGTTTTTGAGTTATCGTGCCCGCCATTCACAAAAGAGAAAAACGCGTTTAAAGTTTGAGAAGCCCTTTAGCCGTCACTTGATGCTGACACAATAAATCGGCTATATCTTCAAGAGTTCTTGAGTTTTTCACTTTAAATTTTGTAGACACATTTTTGAATTATTGTAGAATCGAATTATATCAAAAAAAAATTTATGACCCCGAGAATGGGGGGTCCCCTTAAATGAAATTTAGCACAACACATTCATTTGGCCCAAGGACGAACCCTATTGAAATTGGGAAAAATGGGTGCAGATTTAGATATAGCTCTCATATATATTTTCGTCCGATTTTAGGTAACTAGTGCACCAAAGTCCCTATATATCTTCCGATTTGCACGAAATTTGGTATAGCGTACTGAAGTAAGTCTAGAACGGTGTGTGTTAAATTCTGTGAAAATCGGTTCAGATATATATATATATATATATATATTATCGTCCGATTTTATGTAAATGGTGCACCAAAGTCCCTATATATTCTTGGATTTGAAAAAAATTTGGTGTAGCATACTGAATTAAGTCTAGAACGATGTGTGTTAAATTTCGTGAAAATCGGTTCAGATTTAAATATAGCTCCCATATATATTTTCGTCCGATTTTATGTAAATGGTGCACCAATGTCGCTATTTATCCTTCGACTTGCACGAAATTTGGAATAGGGTACTGAATTAAGTAAGATGTGTTTTCAATTTCGTGAAAAGAGGTTCAGATTTACCCTAAATCGGACGAAAATATATATGGGAACTATATCCCATATATATTTTCGGCCGATTTTGGGTAAATAGTGCACAAAAGTCCCTTTATATCCTTCGATTTACCCGAAATTTTGCATAGCGTAAAGCATTGAGTCTAGAATGATGAGTGGTAAGTTTCGGAAAAATCGGTTCAGAGTTCGATATAGTTCTCATGTATATTTTCGTCCGATTTAATGTAAATGTTGCGCCAAAGTCCCTAACTTTGGTCATTGCAATATTTTTCATAGCCTAGATAGAATCGAAAGATGGAATCCATCGGTCCATCATTGAAAATTTGTTAATTCAATAACAATAATGTGGAATGTCCGATTTGAGGCCAAATATGCACATCGTAATATTTCTTTCAAAATTAACTCAAGTTGGAAGATGGTCCACTTCTTTTAGTACATCCGCCGCAAACGGTAAAATTTTTTCTGAACATTAATTTTATAATATCTTGCGAACGGATATTTTAACCATGCCATTATATTGTTGGAAGATGGTATTTATCGGACAATTCCTTCTAATCCCCTAATCCCCCCTTCTAGTCCACCAATCTACCCCTTCTAATCCCCCAATTTCCCCAAGAAAAAAAATTTGAAAACTTGTACATCTCATATGGAGCGAATGGAATATCCATTGGTACACTCCTTCTGGTACTTTTCACACAAAATGTCACAAATTTTGAAAATTTGTTAATCTAAAATGAAAATTACGAATTGTCGGATATTATCCAAAAAATTCAAATTCATCTGGAAACTCTCCAAAGATGGTCAACTCTTTGAAAAAGAAAACATATATCGTATATATAGAGAAACAATCTATGTTTTATTTCGAAAGCCTCCGCAAACCATAGGCTGAGGATTTATATCTGTCGGCAACATCGACTGACACTTTTTACTTGTTGTAGATTGTAAGCAATCCGTATTCGTCAATGTCAGACTTTCAAATTGAAATGAAAAAAATTCCAAATTTGATTTTAATCTTTATACCCTACATCAGACTGTGGTACTCAGGATAATAAATAGAATAGAATTCCACTTTTAAAGCGAAGGCTTACGCCGATGTGTGAACGGTTTTTTTTATTTCTTCAAAGATTTCAGGCATCATCAAGGGAAACCATTGTCACATTACCAGATGTTCAATGCAATATCAAATGTATGCTTGTTATAGAAATACCGAAGGATGTCTCTATCTCTGTCTGTCCGTCTGTTGAAATCATTACAGAACTTGCAATATTTAAGATAGAGATTTGGAATTTTTCACAGGCTCCTAGTATATATCGCTTCGCCTTTCAACCGAATTGCCTGTAATTTGGTGATTTGAGTTTCCATTAGATACCGAATCTCCTACAAAAAAATTCTTGACATCGGCACAAATTTTGAGGATAACTCCCATATATAACGGTACTTTAGTATTTTGAATCATCATTGGGTAGAAAATCTTTGTACCAAAAATTATTCATATCGGTACACTTTTTATCAGAGCCAGCCCGCATATAACTGCACTCCCCATTATTCGATATGTTGGAGAGTTTGAAGCATGTTTTTTTTAACCAAATTGACAATAATTTTCTATAGCCTGCCATTTATGAAGGTCCCGAACGATTGCTAGTGTTTTAAATGTATTTAATTGTCCTTTATCGGTCAAATGATACGGATAATCCCTTTCATGACAACCCTTTCAAAGTTCGTCATAGTACTGTAAAATAAACATATCTACATGCATATATATACAAGTTAGTCCACCTTTAAATAAATTTTGTTGTTTTATTTGTCATGTCTTTATGTTATAGGTGGGTTGATGTGGTTTTTTTATTTTTTATTGTTCTTTTACTTTTCTAAGTGACGTAAAACTGAAGAGCAATAATGTGTAAAATATTTGCTAATATTAAACACACATCTATGCATACAACAACAAAAAAAAAAAAAACAAAAAGTGTTATATATATGAGGCTGAGTGTGTGTGTGTTTGTTTGCATGCCTCTGTATATATATATATATATAAAAGCTTTTCATATTTTTAAGGTCATTAAAAATGGCAGTGCCACAGATTTTTTAGGCTTTTCACTGATTTTTGTTTTACTTTTCTTTTCTCATTCTCTCTGGCTCTCTTTTGCTACCATATTTAGACGAACATACACACAAACACACATCCATTAATATTTACAACATTTTTGCTGAACATTGTTGTTTGTCATCTATGACGTCGTAGTATTAGTATTAATAGTAGTAGTTTTTGTTTTTGTTGTGGTTGTATGAAAAAAAAGAAAACATTATAAATATTTACTTGAATTGGGGGTATTTGGGAGGTTTTTTTTGTTCATGTCAACAACACCCAGTCTAGTGGAAAATTGTTTAAATATTTGCCATAGACAGATTACAGTGGCTCGTTGTGGTTGTGTGTGTTTGTATGTGTGGGGTCCTCCATTGCTTGCTCTCTTCAGTTTCTCTTCTATTAAATTGATGAATAGTTTGGTCCACTTGATAAATTTATGCTGTTAACGATGTGTTATTACTATTTAATTATTTTTTGACTAAGTACATTAAATTTGGTTGCTGCATTTATTGAGTGCCACCTCGAAATATTCGTCGATAACGACTCCCTATTTCACGTCGGTGCCCAAAAGTCCCGAAAAAGTGCTTCTCTTTATTTGATATTGCTCGTAATTATACCCTTTACCACTCTGTGGTACAGGGTATTATGTCTTTGTGCATATGTTTGTAAAAGGCAAAAGGAAACGAGATAGACACATGGTTCCTTTTGAGAATATGCATAGAATCACTTTTTAAGTCGATTTATGCATGTCCGTCCATCTGTCTGTCTGTCCATGTTAAATTGTGAACAAAGTGCAGGTCGCATTTATTATCCGAATTGGATGAAATTTGGCATAGGTCTCTTATTTGGCCCAAGGACGAACCCTATTGAAATTGGAAAAAAACGGTTCAGATTTAGATATAGCTCCCATATATATTTTCGTCCGATTTTATGTAAATAGTATACCAATGTCCCCACATATCTTTCGATTTGCACGAAAGTTGGCACAGCGTACTGAATTAGGTCTAGAATGATGTGTGTTAAGTTTCCTGAAAATCGGTCCAGATTTAGATATAGCTCTCATATATATGTTCGTCCGATTTAATGTCAATGGTGTACCAAAGTCCCTAAATATCTTTCGATTTGCACGAATTTTGGCACAGCGTACTGAATTAGGTCTACAATAATGTGTATTATGTTTCCTGAAAATCGGTCCAGATTTAGATTAGCTCCCATATATATATTCGTCCGATTTAATGTAAATGGTATACCAAAGTCCCTATTTAACTTTCGATTTGCACAAAATTTGGCACAGCGAAATGAATTAGTTCTATAATGATGTGTGTAAAGTTTCCTGAAAATCGATCCAGATTTAGATATAGCTCCCACATATATTTTCGTCCGATTTAATGTAAATGGTGTACCAAAGTCCCTATTTATCTTTCGATTTGCACGAAATTTGGCATATCGTTGTGTGCACCATAGTCCCTATATATCTTTCGTTTTGCACGAAATTTGGCATGGCGTAGTGAATTAGGTCTAGAATGATGTGTGTTAAGTTTCCTGAAAATCGGTCCAGATTTAGTTATAGCTCCCATATATATTTTCTTCTAATTTTTTGTAAATTGTGCACTTGTGTGTCCGATTGCCACACAATTTTGTACAATGAACTTTGCTACTCTCCTTACTGGTTTTTTCATCTTTCTATAAAAATATCAATATTGGTACACTTATAGCCAGAAACCTAGTCACTGTAAAAAAACACAACACACGTCAAAACGTACAAAGTACATTTATGCTAAAATTTTCATATTTTCCAATGGATATGTCAAATGACTGGAGAAAATACAAAGCATAGGTCAGAAATAGCATGTATTTATTTATGAAAGACTCAAGCAGGAGGAGGTAGTAGGCAGGGTGTTCTGGCGCCTCAAAATAAATTCTCTTCGTAAAAAATGTGTATTTTGAATACCCACCTCATGGTGTAAGGTATACATAGTCTGGGTCTGGTCGAAAGTTTAGCACATGTTTGTCCTTTATTTTTTAATTATTCGTATCATATATACGTCTACAACATTTAAAAACATTTTATGCCCATTTTGTAATTCGTCAATAAATTTGTGGCCTTCTTTTACGACTTTCATATATTGTTATTTCGAATGTAGTATGTACATATGTATGCGCAATTGCCATACGAATGTACCACCAACTATAAATCACAACAAATACAATCAATCACTATTATGCTGCTCTATATTAACAAACGCAAGTACTCAACCTGCAAAGACCTCAATGCGCCCACACACTACTACATCATCATCACCATCACCAGTTGATTGCTTTTCACTCAATCGATATTTGAAACAAAACAAAAAAAATTAATCACTTCAAATCAAGAAATACCATAACCTATACCATACACTTGGAAATGGTTAAAAGCGAAACCAGACACCCGTTTTTTTTCTTTCTTTTTATCAGTAAACCCATCAATCTATCAAAGCAGCCATTTATTTTTTTCGACATTGAACGATAAACACTGGAGGATTGGCAACAAGTTTAATCATGTTTGGAGGAGGAGGAGAAGGGAGGGTTCATGACAAAATGTTATGCTAGTTTCGACAACCAAATGATGTCGTCAATGATCATATCTTTTTCCGGATTCTTTCAGCAAGAAACTAAATGAAAAACACTGAAATAATGCGATGGAAATTTCAATTAATGTGATTTAGTTAGTTCCAGTACTTGTTATAAGCTGTACTAATTGCAACTTTGGCACTAAAGTAATTAGACAAAAAAAGTGTGGAAATTTCAATTAATTATGGAAGTCCTACAGGTATTCTTCCAAAATTGGAAGATCTATGAATGGATTTTTATACCCTTCACCACACTGTGGTACAGGGTATTATGTCTTTGTGCATATGTTTGTAACAGGCAAAAATAATCGAGATAGACCCATGGTTCCTTTTGAGAATATGTATAGAATCACTTTCTGAGTCGATTTATGCATGTCCGTCCGTCCGTCCGTCCGTCTGTCCGTCTGTAGATGTTAAATTGTAAACAAAGTACAGGTCGCATTTATGATCCGAATTGGATGAAATTTGGCAGAGCTCATTTGTTTGGCCCAAGGACGAACCCTATTGAAATTGGGAAAAATCGGTTCAGATTTAGATATAGCTCCCATATATATTTTCGCCCGATTTAATGTAAGCGGTCCCTATATATCATTCGATTTGCACGAAAATTGGCACAGCGTAATAAATTAGGTCTAGAATGCTGTGTGTAAAATTTCATAAAAATCGGTTCAGATTTAGATATAGCTCCCATATATATCTTCGTCCGATTTAAGGTAAATTGTGTAATAAAATCCCTATATATCTCTCGACTTGCACGAAATTTGGCACAGCGTAATGAATAACGTCTAGAATGATGTATGCCAAGTTTCGTGAAAATCGGTTCAGATTTGGATATAGCTCCCATATATATCTTCGTCCGATTTAAGGTAAATTGTGTAATAAAAACCCTATATATCTTTCGATTTGCACGAAATTTGGCACAGCGTAATGAATAAGGTCTAGAATGATGTATGCCAAGTTTCGTGAAAATAGGTTCAGATGTAGATATAGCTCCCATATATATCTTCGTCCGATTTAAGGTAAATTGTGTACCAAAGCCCCTATATATCTTTCGATTTGCACGAAATTTGGCAAAGCGTAATGAATAAGGTCTAGAATGATGTATGCCAAGTTTCGTGAAAATCGTTTCAGATTTAGATATAGCTCCCATATATATCTTCGTCCGATTTAAGGTAAATTGTGTACCAAAGTCCCTATATATCTTTCGATTGGCACGAAATTTGCACAGCGTAATGAATAAGGTCTAGAATGATGTATGCAAAGTTTCATGAAAATCGGTTTCGATTTAGAGATAGCTCCCATATATATCTTCGTCCGATTTAAGGTGTACAAATTGTGTACAAAAGTTCCTATATATCTTTCGATTTGCACGAAATTTGGCATAGCGTACTAAATTAAGTTTAGAATGATGTGTGCAAAGTTTCGTGGCGATCGGTACAAATTTAGATTTATATCATATATATTTTTATCCGATTTAAGGTAATTTGTGTAACAAAGACCCTATATATCTTTCGATTTGCACGAAATTGGCCATAGCGTACTGGCATTTGGGTCTATAATAATTTGTGCTAAGTTTCATGAAAATCGGTTCAGATTTAGATATAGCTCCCATATATATTGTCGTCCGATTTTATGTAATTGGTGCACCAAAGTCCCTATATATCTTTCGATTTGCACGAATTTTGGTATAGGGTACGTTGGTCAGCTAAGTACTTCGCTTTGTTACAAGAGACATTTGGGTTTGAAAGGTTTTTTTGTATAGAAGCAATAGCTTCTGGGGAGAATATCCCAACAAAAAACTAAGGGAACTGATGAGGAACAGTGGCGTGATCCGAAACTATAGTCTTCCCTGCCTTTCCCCTCGGCAATCAATGCCATACATTCCCCACTAATAAATAGTTGTTTTTTTATAAAAACAAAATACAAATGGTATCCCAAATAAACCGCCAACACTACTGAAGTAATGAATTAAGTCTAAAATGATGTTGCTAAGCTGCGTGAAAAGATCCATAGCAAGGCCGAATGGCACAACGTACTGAAGTAATATAAATTAGTCTCTGGCAATTTTCCCTGAAATCGGTTCAGATATAGATATATAACAAAAACGCCTCGCCTGTTGGGATACATATGTAGAATCATTTCACAATTGGCGCTGTGCCTTCATATATAGGTGATTTATAAAAATATATAACCACATCGAACATTTTCTGCAAAGAACGCGGAATTTCAAATTGCAACCACTTCGGTTTAAAATTAAACTAAGGCCGTCAGCATACGAAATATGGGGATGGACCTAAAAAATGTATGAAAGTGTAAGAGGTTATTACATTTCAATTTAGTTTTAATAAAGTCATTTTATTGCATTGACATCGTTACGACGACCACATTAATGATAAGATAAGAATACGATTGGAGGTTAAAATCTTTTCGGAATAATTTTTTCATGGAGTAAACATTTACGTCATGCGATTCAAATTTGCTTATTTTACACAGTTGCTTCAGTTGACCCTCAAAATATTGAGCGATCATTTTTAAAACAGCTATTCTAAATAGTTGGCCAGTACCCTTATCCGCGTAAAATTTGTGAGGTTCGACCTAAGAAACAATTCAATAATACAGTTTCCGTTCCATTTCACTGCCTAATTATCATCTGATCATCGCCGTAGATGTCGGCCTTGCCATAACTCGAACTTCCTGTTAAATTACATAACGATCAGCGCGACATTTTCGCCTTATACACCTTTTTCAAAACTTTTCAATTGCAATTCGAGAATTTCATTTGTAATTCGAAAACTCGATTTGCAATTCAAAATATTTCACTTGTAATTCGAGAGTTCATTTGTAATTTAAAACTTTTCATTTGAAATTAAAATAATTCCATTTGAAATTTAAAAGTTATCATTTGAAATTCAAAAAAATAGTTTAAAATTCAAAAACTTTAAATTAATAACATTTCACTTGTAATTCATAATAGTTCAGTTGTAATGCGTAACAATTCATTTCATATTCATAAATACTCTTTGTATGTTACAAATAATATTTGTCAAATTTAAAATTAAATGTTATGTATAACAAATGAAATGTTATGTATTCCAAATCAAATGTTATAAATTTCAAATGGAATTATTTGTATTTCAAATGGAGTCCTATGAATTTCGAAAGGTATTCTATGAATTACAAATGAAATTCTCGAATTACAACTGATAGTTGTATACAAAACAATATAAATGTTATAATTTTAAAGGTCTCATGTCCTTCAGGTGTAAATAAATACAAATTTGGTAATTTATCACACAAAGGTCTGAGTCCATTTGATCTGCTAAATATTGACCGATCTTTATTACAACAGTCATGTGTATTCCATGGACATGCCCCTTATTCTGTATACAATTTCGTGATATGCGGATCAAAATTGTGGAAAGAAAGTTTTTGACCCATTTCATCCCCTTAATATTAACCGATAATTACTAAAAACAAGAGGGGTCTTATTTGGCCAGAAATCTCCTACATGCGATGGGTCCATAATGTGGCCTGTATCGTGTATACAAATTATATAAACAGACGGAGTGACGGACGGACACACATGTCTAGATCTACTCATCTGGTCAATATATGACATTCGGTATACTAAAAGGTGGGTCTAGGGTCAATATTTCGCGGCGTTACAAACTCTTAATACCCCACAAAGCTATAATACCCTGACAATATATTTGTATGGAGTATAAAGAATTTTTAAGTGATTATTTATACTCTTTCGAGTCGAGCTTACTGATCGAAGTGTTGCAATGAAAAGGAAAGCCAGGAGAAGAACCTACGTACCCACCATTATGCGACGCGTTTCGTCGTTGGTTAAGCGGCTCATCAGGCATATTGAGCTATGTTGCTTTACAAATGTCGTTGATACAAGTTGATAATTTGTATTTATTCAGCCCTGATGCGAAACTTGCATATGCGATTAAATTCAAAATTTTCAAAGTTCGAAATTTGTCTTTCATTCTAGTCGGTATAAAGAATATATAGAAGAATACAGATTTGTTATTCGATATCCATAAAAATCACTATTAATGTTTACTGCCTCTACCATAAAACCTACTATTTGTAGAATAAATCCACAATATTCGAAATAAATTATTATTCCTTCTTTGTTGTTTAACCATTGACCCACACATTTAAGCATTTCATTAATTTCCTGAATTTAAAATTAAAGAGGCTTATTTTTTATTCCTTTCGTTTGAAACCCCCCTCCTACAAAAAAATGTAAATTGTTAACCATGTATTTATCAATGAATATATTTGAACCTTTTGTTGTTGCTGTTGTGTATCCGACAACAAAATAATCGAAATTTACAATTCATGGCCTATCTTTCACAATTCGATTGATGAGAATTTAAAATGCATGTAAATGAAATCAAATGCTGCGTCCACGTCAAGGTTTGTGACGCAACCCCTACGTAAATTGGACACCACTGATTTACCAAAAAGACATATAGAGAGATCAAAGCTTGTTTTTTTTTTAAATACACCTTTCCCGTTTTTTTTTTATTATTGAAATTCAGGCAAATTTGAAAAGAATTGGGTTTGTTTTCATTTCATGGTTTCACTTTTATGATTCCGATTTGAATGCAAATCATACGAACATTTGTGTTCGTTGATACATATATCCTTCAGTACATTTTGAGATATTTAAAGTTTTGGGTTTGATTTGTTTCAAAAATATACTTAAGCGGTATTAATTTTGTTTGTGGCTTTGGGCTCTTAAACATGACAGTAAACTGTACTAGAAAACCGTGGTATGTATCAGAATCTAAAATTGACTTAAACCACCTTCAAAATAAACGACTCATATGTATGTAGATGTGTAATGTTATTGTTTAAATTTTAATTATAACCCCTATCTATAAAAGACTCACTTGAAAAAGACTCACTCACTTGAAAGGACGGGGCCGACTATATGATACCCTTCACCACTATGGGTATGTTAAACAGGGCTATTAACTTGAAATAGGATGAAATAAAATATGTGATATTTATCTAAATGTGAATCTACCTAGATCTATCCATAACGTATGTAAATCGACTTCAAACTAATATAAATAGGTCATCCGTTGGGCTATGTCTGTACTTATAGAAAATGCAACTACGTAATTCTATGCTCAATTTTGTACGTTGTGCAAAATTTGTTGTCAATCTGACTAACATGAGGAGTTTGATGCCCAATTTACTTGAAATCGGGCGAAAATATATATGGAATCTCTATGCAAATATTAAGCGATTTCAAACAAACTTGTCACAGGTTAGGTTATACTAATTTCGGAACGTTTTGTTCCTATCAGCATATTGGTTCCTTGGTGCGTCAATTACTTAAAATCAATCTATAATAAAAGGGAGCTATATCTAAATCTGGACCGATTTTCTCGAGACATCACACTAGGCTCAATTCAGTACGTTATGCCAAATTTCGTGCAAATCGAAGTATATATGGGGACTTTGGTGACCATTTACATGAAATCGGACGAAACTATATATGGGAGCTATATCTAAATTTGGACCGATTTTCTCGAAACTTGGAAGACATCACTCTAGACTCAATTCAGTACGTTATGCCAAATTTCGTGCAAATCGAAGGATATATAGGGACTTTGGTGCACCATTTACATGAAATGGGACGAAACTGTATATGGGAGCTATATCTAAATCTGGACCGATTTTCACTAAACTTGACAGACATCTTTCTAGACCTAAATGATTAGGCCGTACCAAATTTCGTGCAAAACGAAAGATATATAGGGACCGTTTACATTAAATATGTACATTTCGCGGCCAGGACTCTTTCGAAGGTCCATTCACACCTTCGGACCTTCAAACAGTGACTTTTCAGGATGTAATAGCCTTTATCAATTACTTGACTATTCTCAGAACCCCAAATATCGTTGAAGAAAATTTGGCTCGAAAAAGTGTCGTCGGTCGCCTGTTGTTCCAGCGCCTACAAATGGCCAGCTTCAGTAAACTGAACTTAATATCAAAGGAGCAATTGCAACTTCCTTAAATTCGAATGGTGCATATCGTTGCTTACTATGTCTTTTTATTATTTCTCCATCAGTGGTTTTCTCAGGAAGTCAGGCCGCCTTGAAATGTTTTTTTTAATCCCCTACATTTCTTATTAACATTGAATCAAATTGTGTTGTTTTTTAACAACACACAGCAACTGTAAATGCCTTGCGTCCGCATAAAACAGAATTGTCAATTTTCTCGGAAATAAGACATAAAGCGTTGATGCGAATTACATCAGTTCATATATTTCTTTTTTCAAAAAATGCGGATAAAAGGAATAGCATGTTCATACTGCGTAATGTTATGACGAGGAGGGAATCTTCATTGAAATGTTTGCATAGTTTTTTTTTTACTTTCCAATGCTCATCAAACTGTCAATTAATAAATGTCACAAGATAATAAAGAAGCAGAAGGAGCTGTTTATCGTCTCTGTTATATTTGCATCCAGTCACAGGGGCATATTTAAAGACTAGGCTTTTTAAATACTTTAAATATTCCAATTGGGCGCCATGGATTTATAGTTGAAAACGTTACAATACATAATTTCGAGTGTTTCTAAAACCTTAATTTATATAAATAATTTCCTTACCTACAAAAAACTTAACATATCACAATTTCCGATAATTCAAATTGAATCCCAAAATCAGATAATAGCGTAATTTTGTGTTGGACAATCTTGACCCACCCTCCTTTACGCAATAACAATACAAAATTATTTACCAAATTAACAGAAAAATACCAATCGCAATATTTATTCTTAACATATGATTATTCGTATTTTTCTCCTTTCAGGAACAAGTAAAACTTGATTCCACCAAACAGGTAACCAGTCCCGATGATTGTGAAGATCTCAGTCCAATGCCACAAACAGCCGCCCCACCAGTACGACGACGTGGCGGTATTTCCGCCGAACCAGTCAGTGAAGAAGACGCCACCAGCTATGTGAAAAAGGTCGTACCCAAAGACTATAAAACAATGGCTGCCCTGTCCAAGGCCATTGCCAAAAATGTACTCTTTTCACATTTGGACGAAAACGAACGTTCGGATATATTTGATGCCATGTTCCCCGTAACACATTTAATGGGTGAAAATATCATACAACAGGGTGATGAAGGTGACAACTTCTATGTAATTGATCAGGGTGAAGTTGAGGTAAGTAGTATTTATTTATATATTGATGGTATAACAATTTTAAAAAATACCTAATTTTTGTAGGTTTTCGTCAATTCCGAAATGGTTACCACAATCGGTGAGGGCGGTAGTTTCGGTGAATTGGCCCTGATTTATGGTACACCCAGAGCAGCTACTGTACGTGCCAAAACTGATGTCAAACTATGGGGAATTGATCGTGATTCATATCGTCGCATTTTGATGGGCTCAACCATACGCAAACGTAAAATGTACGAAGAATTCCTGTCGCGTGTTTCGATTTTGGGTAAGTTATTTATTGTAATAGTTATAAAATCACTTTCGCGTAACCCCATAAAAAGTATTTTGGTGTCAAATTGCCAGGTTGAGAAATTTCGCGGCCAGGAAATGTCTCTTGAAATAATATTCGCTCGAGTTGTGTGACATGTGGCACCGTCTTCTTGAAATCGCATATTGTCCAAGAAGTATTATTCAATAGAATTGACAAATTCGAAGAAGTGCGGCCCAAACAAACCTGACTTTTTCTGGATGTAATGATCTCTCTTTAATTGCTTGAGGATTTTCAGAATCACATATACCATAATTTCTTTTTTAATATACCAACCAAGAGAGAAATGTGCTTCATCGCTGAAGACATTTTTTTTAGAAAAATTACCGCCCACCGCCTGTTGTTCAAACACCTATTCCACGTAACTTCGACGTTGTGAATGGTGAAAAGGTTTACATTTTTGCGTGTGCTGGACCTTATGTGGATGTTGGTGTAGATCTGCATCTATATGAAGTTCGTATTAGACTTTCAACTGAGAAGAAAACAAGCAAAAAAGTGCCAGTCGGTGATGCCGATAGATGGATACGCTTAGCCTATGGTTTGCCGAGGTATACCGAATTACTTTCTAGTGTCGAGGTGTGCTATTGTTTATTAACATTATAATTTGTCATAATTGTGACAGTATTTAGGGGAGGTACCAGATGATGAACCTATATAGCCGATAATTTCACTCAATCTATATTTAGTATAAATATTAAGGTCTTCCATGCCTAGCCCAAAGGGAAGATACCAGAAGTGGTGAACCAATGGGTCCAATCTTCGGACTTTATCTAGGTTTGGTTAAAGTATAACGATTAGCAAAATTTTGATTCAATTGCACATTTGTTTAATATTGAATTAACAAGTTTTCAACATTTTGACCCTTCGTGAGGGAGGTACTAGAAGGAGTGGACCGATAAGGTTGCTCAAATCTGAGAGTCCGTTCGCATGTTATTGTAAAATTGCTTTTCGGCAACATTTCTGACCCTTTTGTTTTGCAAATCTATGAGTCCGTTCGCATGTTAATATAAAACAAAATTTCTGACCCTTGGGGATCTTCGAACTTGATTTAGGTATGAACAAATATTATTAAATTGGGCGTTCCATTAGCTTGATAAATTTTCAAAATTTTAATACTTTGTGGGAGAGTTACCAGATGAAATAGACCAATATGTCCCATCTTCGGACTTGATGTCCAGAGTTCGGGTAAAATTGGACATTTCATTCGATTAATATTGGATTTATAAATATTGAACTTTGACACTTTGTGAGGTATCAGTAAGAATGGCCCATTCTTCGAACTGGATCTAGGATTTGTAAAAATATTACGATGTGTAAATTTTGGATGATATTGAATACTCCGTTCGCTTTACAAGTTTTAAAACTGTTGACCCTTTGTGGGGGAGCCACCATAGGGAGTGGACCGATAAGTCCCATCATCTAACAATGTACATTCATGGTTACAATATTAGGTTGTGCAAAGTTTATTTTAAATCTGATTTACCTTCGCACGATATTTTAAAATTAATATTCAGCAAATGTGTATATACCTAATTAGCAATAAGACTGAGGGTATAAAAATTGTTGGTCATTTGATTGCTGTAGGAGTCGTCCTTGGTCGAAAGTTCATGCCAAATGCCATGTTTTAAAAGACGGACGATATTCGAAGTCCCACTTCGAATAAAGTCTGTCGATTACAAATTAAATTGCTAAATTTAAGCAATTTATTACACTGTCCGACAAATTTGAATTTTTTTGATAATTACCGGGAAATTCCAACAGATTATGAAAGAGGGGCTAAAAAAGAAAACACGTGTATCAGCGTTTGGAAAGTTTACGTCGGTAGATAACCTAAAAGGGGGGTAATATTCCCCCTTTTCAAGAATTTTGATAATTTTCGAATTATGATTTCTTGAAATCCTTGCATTTTAAGTATATAGCGTCTTCGGCAATATTACTGATAAAATATCGAGGAATATTTTGGTATGCAACTTTAACTCTCAACCGACTCATTAAAGGGGTCTTTTCGGTTCCCTTTTCCAGGAGTGATTGAAAACTCATTCAAAACGGGGTTAAATCTGCTCAGAAATGTTCGCCATAAAGTTTTACTATAAGTCTCAGAATAGACTAAAACTCAAAAATCAGCCTAAACGTCAAAAATCATAAAAAAAACAAAAACTAATTTTAGGGTTAATATCGTACTTATTACTAGTTTTTACCCATTTTTCCCACAAGATGTCATTTTAGGAGGATGGTATAAAGGACATCAATTTTTAGCATAAGTCACTGAACATAGAAATCTGTATATATAATGTATATACCGAATATATAGTCATACATTTTGAACCAAAAATTCAAAATGTTCTTGTATTTTTTCAAAGACATTTCCCAGTATTTTTTTCGACAAAGTGCATTAAAGTAACATGAAACTTAATTTTAGGTATATAATGACAAAGAATGACAAAGTCAAAATCCACGTCAAGTCTCAGAATAAACTATAGAATATTCTGAGCAGCTTTAACCCCGTTTTGAATGAGTTTTCAATCACTCCTGGAAAAGGGGACCGAAAAGACCCCTTTAATGAGTCGGTTGAGGGTTAAAGTTGCATACCAAAATATTCCTCGATATTTTATCAGTAATATTGCCGAAGACACTATATACTTAAAATGCAAGGATTTCAAGAAATCATAATTCGAAAATTATCAAAATTCTTCTCTTTTAAAAATGCCCGTCTGTATTGGTGCCTGGTGTACTCTTGAATAGAGTAACCGCTTTGTAAGTTATTTTAATAAAATATACATTTATATCACCTTGCGAACGGAGTATCCGATTTGATCCAAATTCAGTTCAATCTTATGTTTTTACCAAACCTTGGCGTTTTTGGTCCACTTCTGCTTGTATCTTCCTAATATTTTTCTTATTATTGGTACGTTCCTAATATTTCTCACCAACCAACGTGGAATCTGAGGATATGATCTGTCTTTGCTATATTTTGATTTGAGTTGGTAGGTTCTTTGAATATTAAAATCGAAATAATTTAAACTAAGTCCACACTTTTATATGTGCAATTTTGAAGCAAATATCGCTCACTTTCTGCAAGACCGACATAAATCAAAAATCCTAATTATTAAGTTTATGGTGCAGAATTGTTCGCTATACCAGACTTCATTTTGTGTAAAAAATTAAAATCAATATCTCTATTCCTGCAAAATCAGTTTTTTATTTATGCCGGTCTTTCAGCAAATGATCCACATCTCCTGACCAATATATAAATAGTTACCACATGTTTAATCGACTTGAAGTTTTACAATATATATGTAATATATATACATTCTTTCATAATTCCAAAAATTTCCATTGAATAATATCAACATTTTCTTTTTTACAGAGAGTTTGGATAAATGGGAACGTTTGACTGTGGCTGATGCTTTGGAAACTGTTACATTTGAAGATGGTGAAACAATTGTTAAACAAGGTGAAGCTGGTGATGACTTTTATATTATTGTTGAAGGCTGTGCTGTTGTATTACAAATACGTGCTGAGGTGAGTTTTTTCATAAAATTGAATTGTTTTTTTTTACATTTCTTTTTTAAAAATTCCTAATTTACACCTCATTAGCAAGGAGATGAACCTGCTGAAGTTGGACGTTTAGGACCAAGTGATTATTTTGGCGAAATTGCTTTGTTATTGGATAGACCACGTGCGGCTACCGTTGTTGCTAGAGGACCTTTAAAATGTGTTAAATTAGATAGAGCGAGGTGAGTAAAATAATTGTTTTTTAATTTCTTAACCAATATGGTTTACATATTTTAAAGTACTATAAGAACAGTATAAAATAAAAGAATATCAGACCAGAATATTGTAATTATCAGTTAATATTTAGGGGGTGAAATGGACTGTTTTTCTGTTCGCTCTAGAGATCACGATTATGATCCGAACATTTCGAAATTTTACACAGACAAGGGGGTTTGACTATGGAATAAGCATGACTGTTTTGATGAGTATCGTTTAATATTTAGCGAGTGAAATGGACCCAGTCCTGAAGGACATAGACTCGAGAAATTAATAATATATCAAAGAAGATTGACCTTTATATTTATACCAATTATGTTGGTGTAAGACGATCTGCTATTCAAATATTGATTAGTATTACCATCAGTGTTGCCAATTTAGCACTTTTAGTGCTAGATTTAGCACTTTTTGAACTCGTTTAGCACCAAAAAAATTGATATAGCACCTAGCACTTTTTTTAGCATTTTTTAATTTGTTAGGAATTTTTTTTTAAGGTTTTTATTCAGCGGGAATCCCGAATGCCAAGTTATAACCACTTTAGATTACCGAAAAGGCGAGCGTACCCCTTTATAAATACCAAATAGAAAAATTCCGACAAACATATTTTTTTTATATTAAAGTCGCTGTTGGGAATGAGATTATAAGCCCTTAAAAGTGCGCAAATGGGACGAAATTGATAATTGTATTCATATTTGTACGCAATGTAAAATTACAGCTATTTACCTTAACCAAATTTGGACATTATTAGCATTTATATTTTAGTAGGAAGACTTCAAACCCCATTAAAACAAAAAATAGAAAAAAAACAAAATTTAAACAATCAAATTAAGCAATTGATGAGGGCTACCCTTAAGAGTGGACCAATACTGATAAGTTCTAGTAAAAAGACTATATATCCAGGTAGGACACAATATACAAATATACAGCAATTTAGGTTGAACCAGTAAGGAAAGTTGTAAAGTCGGGCTGGGTCTTTGACGCACCAATGACCTTAAATTATATATATATATATGGGAGATATATCTAAATCTGAACCGATTTTCACGAAACATAGCACACATCATTCTAGACTTAATTCAGTACGCTATGCCAATTACGTGCAAATCGAAAGATAGATGGTACACAATTTACCTTAAATGGGACGAAGCTATATATGGGAGCCGACCGATTTTCACACATCATTCTAGACTTTATTAATTACGCTGTGCCAACTTTCGTGCAATTCGAAAGATACATAGGAACTTTAGTGGGCTATTTACTTAAAAACTTTGTTTACAATTTAACATGGGTAGACGGGCAGACGGACGGACGGACATGCTTAAATCGACTCAGAAAGTGATTCTATGCATATTCTCAAAAGGAACCATAGGTCTATCTCGATTATTTCTGCCTGTTACAAACATATGCACAAAGGCATAATACCCTGTACCACAGTGTGGTGAAGGGTATAAAAATGTGCCTAAAAGCTTAAAAAAACAAATATTGGGGTATGGTGTACCCAAAAACGACCGATATATTCCATTTCCAATATCAAATCTCATAGCAGTAGTGCCAACGTATGTGCAAAATTCCAAAGCTCTGACTTAAATATTGCGACCTCAATCGGACGAACATGGTTAAATCGACAACGAATAACCGTTAAGAATAAATGGGGTTTCTGATTAATATTTCATTATTAAATATTAACAATTTTGTTCTAGAAATTTTTAGCACTTTTTTCTGGCACTTTTTAAAATTTTTAGCACTTTCTAGCATTTTTTTCAACAAAATCTGGCATTTTTCCCCAACGAAGTTTTGGCAACACTGATTACCATTACCACACTACAAGGTGGAATCGTAGCGCTGATGACTAGAAATGTTGTATGAGGTTCTGGTTATGTTCAATGACGACACCTATATTAGTTGTGATGATCAGATGATATTTAGGGAAACCGAAAACTAATTTTAATGTCGCTCTAGAGACCACAATTTAAAGCCGAACATTAGATATTTTTTACGGGTAAGGCATTCTGACTAAATAATGGGAAAGACTGTTTTCATAATTATAGATCAATATTAACAGGTCAAATGAGCCAATACATTTGTGTGTAAAATGAAAAAAAAATTATCTTATGATTTAAATTTCACTCCGGAAAATTATAATTCGGAAAAGATGTCAGGGAAAGAATAAAGATCAGTAAAGAGAGTACAAATATGGAGAAATATTGTATATTTGTACAGAATATAGACCCACAGGAAGTTAGACTTCAGTGGTAGTTGTGTAGGGTAACACATGGCCGGTCCCGTCCGACTATTCTGCTCCGCCCACTGGTTTGACATAGATTACTGAATTGAGACTATAATAATGTGTATAGTCCCCATATAGATATATTCGTCTGATTTAATTTAAATTATGTTCCAAACAACTTAACTCTTTCCAAATAGCATGAAATCAAGATAGACTTATGGTTCCTTCACCAAAGTTGCTTAGAATTGCCCATAGAATCATCCTAGGGGCTGGATTAAATCGACAAAAAATTTGGCTCTACCTAATATATATATAGCTTTGAATCTTTCCTTACAGGTGTTTACATTGTTGTGGTCCTTTTTTTAAGTTCATATCAAATGGCCAATAATCATTTAAATAACCCCATTAAGTTTTGTTCCATTCCTTACTGTCTACCATTAATATCTTAAGTATAATTTATATAAACTAATAAATAATTTTTCTTTCTTACAGATTTGAACGTGTATTGGGACCCTGTGCAGATATTTTGAAACGCAACATTACCCAATATAACAGCTTTGTTTCATTGTCCGTTTAAAAACTTTTCATACGGAAATTACCACAACAACAAA
The DNA here is from genome assembly GCF_032173495.1 of Musca vetustissima. Lineage (NCBI taxonomy): Eukaryota > Metazoa > Arthropoda > Insecta > Diptera > Muscidae > Musca > Musca vetustissima. Next base: position 8,724 of record NW_026878456.1, on the reverse strand, counting down.
AAAGAAAATAAATTAAATAATATTTTGGATATGTGTGAAAACAACAAAAGAAAACCAACATTATTTATTAAAACAAAACCACAAAAAAATTATATATAATAAAAAATCAAACATCTTTTTAAATGTTTAAAACAAAAATACTGAAATATATTTATAAATGAAATACAAAACAAACCAACAAAGAATAATACACTTTGTAAAATACACTGCTAATCAACGTGAACATAGAACATAGAAAATTCGGCAAAAAATATCTATGGATTATTTTGGAGAAAATTGCAGTTAAAGCCAAAAATAAAAAACAATGGTTTGAAATAAATAAAAAAAAAACAAATATGTATTTATGTAATGCAAACTACTACAAATTCATGCAGCTCATTAAGGAACAAAAAACCGAAACGCCATTTCATAACACCTAGGCCCTGGATCACTTGAACATTTATAGACCCAAACAAACAAAAAAGAAAATAAATACCAAAACAAAACAACAAACATGTTCATCTCTCATCAATACGTACGCTCACTTTCATTTGATGTTTTAATTGTTAAGCTATTGTTTTCCCCCACAAATTCAATGTAAACTCAAAAGATATGCATTCAAATTGTAATAACTGCTAACTATTATGAATATGCTGTGGTTTTTTCAATGTTCAATACCATCTCAGAATTTATTCAAAGAAGTATTTGAAGAAAACAAAATAATATAATGCTAACAAAAGGAACTGAAGAATCTTAATTCTATTAAGATATAAACTTTATTATACCTAATGCTAGTAAAACCCACATTATTTTTTAAATAACATATATAGAGAACATTTAATTTAAATGGAGTGCATTTTGTAAGACACACATACACAGGTTGGAATATGCAATAAAACAAAATCATCAGGTTCCAACGTAGATTTTTAATCCAAAATTTAGAATTCACAAGACAAGTTTAAATAATTTCCACATAACCGTAATTTTCAATTATTGCTTCCCTTTTTTATATTTATCAAATTTAACAAAACCAAATCGCTTAAACGAACTGGTTGATTTTATATTTTACCTACATAATTTGTTTATGAAAACTAAATATTCATACCTTCAATTCAATACCTTCAATATGTACTACATTTCAGTACTTTTAAGTACTATTTTTAAAGAAAAATCTGTCAACTTCTTGGCTCTATGATCTTTGTGGAAAAATCTTCCATTATATTTAATATGCAAGTCTTCAGAAAATTTGAAATTTATTTTAAACACTTCTCTTCGTCTTCATGATGAAGGTTATATGGCTTTTCAAATTACTAATTCTTTAAGGTAACCTACTCCTGTTATGAGGACAACTGCGGTGATTTTGATTTTGTTTTTGCACCCAACAGTTAGTGTAGTGTTTTGACTTAAAATACATTTCTTTCTAATGCGAGATGTTATAGAACGAAAAAAAAATTAAAAATAATGTATGGTTTTAAAAATGTATTTTTTTATTTTGTTATATTTCAAGGAATTACGGGGGCTAACTAATACATTGCCTATGTGTTTATAAACATACACCATTTCATCACAAAACAAGGTTGTTGTACAGCCGAAAAAAACAGTTAAATGTATCGACAAGATTATGTTCTCAATCAAAAAACGCAATAGATTTTTCTGTAGTTATTGCTCTGTTCCCGACGCAAGAATCTACTATTTTTTACTATTTTTATTCGATATCATAAAAGAGAAATTGTTATCGTAGTAAACATTTTTACATTCTTGCAGGTTTCTAGAACAGGCCACATATTTTTATTTTCAAATACGTTTTCCCAATATTTGTTGGTAACGTTGTTCAATAACAGTGCATGAATTTGAAACGCATAACCAAGGTATTAGTTAGAGACCTAATAGAAAATGGAAAAACTGAAATATATTGTTCTGAATTTTCTAGTATGTTTTCTAAATAATTAAAACAATAAATAACAATTGAAAATAATATTATTTTCAAATATAATTCATGAGAATTCAACAATAAAACAGTAACTTCAGTTTTTTTTATTTTTTTTTTTTAATTTTGTTTTTAAAGCATTATTTTGTTTTCTTAATTCTTATTATTAACATTTTTATTATTTTTTTGCCTTTTTGTTTTAAATCATTATTATATTAGAAACTACTTAGTTTACTATTATTATGTATTAAAAAAAACAACAGATTAATAAATCAATCAATAAAACGTCAGCAATAGCCTGACAAATTCTATGAAGAAAGCAAGACAATTTTCAAAAGAATGAAATATAATAAGCAAATGTAAGAGAAATATGTTAATTATATCCCTTTTATATTCAAAAGAAACTACCATAACCTCTGAAATGAAAAAAGTAAATTAAAATGATAAAAACAGTGTCAGATAAAAAATTTTATACATTCAATGTATAAAAATATAAATTTTTGGGAAAAGTTCCATGTTTAGTCATTTGTTGGTCCTTCACAATGTCCGTTTGCCTGTTGACAACACGAAGAAGCTCGCAATATTTAAAATATTTACAAAAATACCCCTCGGATGTTTGATATTAACCCTAGGGTATTATTGAAATGGTAATTTAAATTCTCTGAGGTTTTTTCCCAAAGATACAATTTTAATTCCATATCACCGACACCTCGTATTTTAGATACACATATATAAGCAATTGCCCGTTTCTCGGTATTCGCTTTTTTCAATCTTAGTGACTGTATTGATGGATTGAAGAACTTCTCACAAATAGGTTAAAAATAGCTCCTGTTTTTGACACTGCCTCTATAAACAGATTCGATATACCGTAAAGGTCATTTAGATATTCGTTTGACATTTCAGTTTAGCATCCGTAATATAGTATAAAAAGTTCTCTCTGGGCATGTCAGAGAGGCTCGTGATAAAATACAAACGTTGAGACCTTTGGCTTTATACAAATTGTACGTAACGACTAACTGTTTTGTCTGACACTGTTGTGGTCTGTATTTTTGGTTTTATCAATTTTCATAGGAAGTTTTATTTTCTTTACGGTTATAATATATTAAAAAATGTATTCCTAGGAATATTTTTTTTTTAATTTAAATTCTTTTATTTCAGAAATATGAATTGTAATTCAGATTAAAGATAAGAAAAATCGCTTAAAAATACACACTAACTTCTTTAAAGGTATTCTATTATGATTCAAATGTTTTTAAGTTCCATTTCGTAAGAAGTGTTTGTTTTTATTTTTTTAGAAATTTTAAATAAATTTTCTGTGTATAACATTTTATAGAAAAGGTGTTATAGTAATAATTATAAATATAATGAATTTAATATATATAAATATATATATATATATTATTTATTACTTCCCGAAAACACAGACCACTTATTATTATAAAGAAAAAACCCAATAAAAATTAATAGAAGCAAACATTGTTAAATAGTGCTGGCGCCTCTACAATTAATAACTAGCAAAAATAAAAGCAAACAACAACAATAAATAGAACAACTCTTCAATATCACAACTGTGTTGATATTGAAATGTATACATACACACATACGTACATTTATACTACCATGTATTTAGTTTTCTATTACCCGCCGGCGGGTTTCCTGCACATGCAAATTCAAATGGTATGGAAATGAACAATTTAATAACAATTAAAATCTAAAGGAAATTTATACCACCCTGGACTTGTAAAAAAATAAGTTTTCCTTTATATACAAAGTACAGCAAAGTAATTAAAATCAATTTATTATTTTTTATTTAAATAGTTACATAAATTCTCATCGTTTATGTTTCAGTCCCCTCCGGAAATATTTTAAACAGTTTAATAACATGTACACATTTATCGAGTAGGTTTATTTCTTTGAAAATCAAGTCCAAGACCCCCTCCTCCTTCCCATCAGTCTGAATAAAATCTTTTTAACTATAAACTAACTACTACTTATTATTATCAATAATAATAATAATGAAAAAGCAAACAATAAAATAATATTTTTATTTAAAAACTTTAAAAAAATTGTGTAATGATTTTCCTTTTGGTAATTGTATGTAAGTAAAATTATCACATGTACTGTTATAATCTCTGCAATCGTATTATTGTAAAGACAAGACAAATACCCCATAAGTAAATTAACTTAGAAATGTTCCTAGGACAGAACACTTTTCGAGGCAATATTTTTCTTCTTCTTTAAACAATTTTGTATAGTTTTTCTCCATTCCCCCCACTGAATGTACAGAATCAATATCTACATTTCCCATTAAAGAAATATCGTCTATGTCAAGTCTCGTATTGATGACAAATTTTATTTAACAAATTTAAATGTGCTAAAATATAAAAATTCCTTCTCTCTTAATTATCACCTCCTCCGAATAATATGAATTAAGGTCAGACATCTATATACCAACAAACATATGCGTTCTAACACTTATTCACGATTATGTATCTATACCTAAACCAATCTAAAATATAAATTTAATTAAAATAGTGGAAAACCAGTAAGGAAAGTCGGACTGGGTCGACTATATAATACCCTTCACCACTTTCTGTAAATACGTACAATATCTTGTCGATAGAACATACAATCGGACTAAATAAAATATGTAATATAAATATATATATATATATATATATACCAAATTAAATGAACCCAGAAATATGTCATTCTGAACATATATATATATATAAGCCGAGCTTAAACCAGTAAGGAAAGTAGTAAAGTCGGGCGGTGCCGACTATATGATACCCTTCACCACTATGGGTATATTTAACAGGACTATTAACATAAAATTGGATGAAAAAAAATATGTGATATTTACCTAACTGTGAATCTACCTAGATCTATCCATAAAGTATGTCAATCGACTTCAAACAAGTATAAAGAGGTCATCCGTTGGGCTATGTCGGTACTTCTAGAAAACGCAACTACGTAATTCTATGCTCAATACGTTGTTCAAAATTTGATGTCAATCTGACTAACATGAGGAGTTTGATGCCCAATTTACTTGAAATCGGGCGAAAATATATATGGAAGCTCTATCCAAATATTAAGCGATTTCAAACAAACTTGTCACAGGTTAGGTTGTACTAATTTCAGAACGTTTTGTTTCTATTGGTTCCTTAGTACGTCAATTACATAAAATCAATCTATAATAAAATGGAGCTATATCTAAATCTGCACCGATTTTCACGAAACAAGGCAGACATCATTGACCTAATTCAGTACTTTATGCCAAACTTCGTGCAAATCGAAAGATATATAGGGACTTAGGAGACCCATTTACCTTAAATCGGACGAAACTATATATGGGATCTATATCAAAATCTGGACCGATTTTCTCGAAACTTGGCAGACATCACTCTAGGCTTAATTCAGTACGTTATGCCAAATTTCGTGCAAATCGAAAGATATATAGCGACTTTCGTGCACCATTTACCTGAAATCGGACAAAACTATATATGGGAGCTATATCTAAATCTGGACCGATTTTCTCGAAACTTAGTAGACATCATTCTAGGCTCAATTCAGTACGTTATGCCAAATTTCGTGCAAATCGAAAGATATATAGGGACTTTGGGGCACCATTTACATGTAATCGGAAGAAACTATATATGGGAGCTATATCTAAATCTGGACCGATTTTCACGAAACTTGGCAGACATCACTCTAGGCTTAATTCAGTACGTTATACCAAATTTCGTGGAAATCAAAAGATATATAGGGACTTTGAGCCACCATTTACATGAAATCGGACGAAACTATATATGGGAGCTATATCTAAATCTGGACAGATTTTCACTAAACTTGGCAGACATCATTCTAGACCTAAATGATTAGGCTGTACCAAATTTCGTGCAAATCGAAAGATATTTAGGGGCCGTTTACATTAAATCGGTTAAATATATATATGGGAGCTATATCTAAATCTGAACCGATTTTTCCCAATTTCAATAGGGTTCGTCCTTGGGCCGAATAAGTGACCTATGCCAAATTTCATCCAATTCGGATCATAAATGCGACCTGTACTTTGTTTACAATTTAACATGGACAGACAGACGGACTTAGAAAGTGATTCTATGCATATTCTCAAAAGGAACCATGTGTCTATCTCATTTCCTTTTACCTGTTACAAACATATGCACAAAGACATAATACCCTGCACCACAGTGTGGTGAAGGGTATAAAAAGCTGTTGTTTTATACTTGGTCTTTCCATCTAATTCCCCTTCTAGGGGAATCATCAGTACGCTCGCTTATATGCCTTTTGTGTTGGGGCATTCTCATTCATTCGCACAACATAGCAAAGCCACCGTAGTCGCTGCTGCTCAACACAACTGACTATGTCAATGTCCGCGTATAAAGTGTAGAGCTCGTGGTTCCTTCGACGCTGATATTCACCATCGATGCAGATCGGCCCGTAGATCTTTCGGAGAAATTTTCTTTAAAACACCTCAAGAGCATATTTAACTACCTCGAAGCTGTAGTTCCGTCACTTTGTCTGAATCCTCGTTCCGTATTGAAGGGCTCCGATAGGTCCTTTCCGACATTACCTGCTGACTTTGTGCCACATAAAGTTATCCTGCATAGCCGTATTTTGCAGGAATGCCGAACGTTGACATGGCTTAAAACACCTCTAAATGAAAAAGAGCTGTCGAATGCGGCTTTATAGTCGACGAATAGGTGGTGTGCGTCGATATGTTTTTCGTGGGTCTTTTCCAGGATTTGGCGCAGAGTGAAAATCTGGTCAATGGTGGATTTGCCAGGTCTGAAACCGTATTGGTATGGTCTAATAATGTCATTGACTATTGACTTCAATCGTTCACACAGCACACTGGATAGCACATTATTTGCGATGGGAAGGAGACTTATTCCTCTATAGTTGGCACATATCGTATTGTCTCATTTTTTGTGCACGGGACACTGGATGCTGAGGTTCCAATCATTGGACATGCATTCCTCTAGCCAATTCGTACTAATCAGCTGGTGCATGCTCCTAACCATCATCTGACCACCAGTCTTGAATAGTTCGGCTTGTAACCCATCGGCACCTGCTGCTTTATTATTCTTCAGCCGATTGATTGCTATTCTGACTTCATCTTGGCCAGTTGGTATACACTCTATACAATCATCTCTTGTTGGTTCTGGGGTATTTTCTTCACCGCCACTATTTGATACCAGAAGCTTTTCATAATGCTCCTTCCAGATCCTCAACACGCTGTCTGTATCTGTCACCAGTAGGCCTATTCTGTAACTTTTAACAACATTCGATATTGTTTAAATTTCTTTTGTTATTGTAAAAACAATGAAATTGTTGTAAAATAGACAATATCGAATGTTGTTAAAAAGTTACAGAATACAGGGGCAGGTTTCCTTCTTCATCTATACAGGAGGATGTGCCTGTACCAAAGCCTTTGGTTTGGTTTTTTACTCGTTGGTAAAATTTTGGGACTTGATTCAGACTCCTGTACATCTTGAGTTGCTCACGCTCATGTTTTTCTTGTTCTTCTTTTTTCTGAAAATACGTTTCTCCTCTCTCATATTTTCCCGATAATTCTCCATCACATTACGTGTTGCTACTGTCCGCAGGGTTGCCCTATACGCTGTACTTTGTTTACAATTTAACATGGACAAACAGACGGACGGACGAACGGGCATGCATATATCGACTTAAAAAGTTATTCTATGCATATTCTCAAAAGGAATTATGGGTCTATCTCATTTCCTTTTGCCTGTTACAAGCAAATGCAGAAAGGCATAATACCCTGTACCACAGTGTGGTGAAGGGTATAAAATTGTCATGCGACGTCTGATAACGACCAACGTTACGGATTGCAGTCAAATTAACCCATTTGTATCGTATACATTTTAAATACAAAAGTAAATGAAATGGTGTTTTGGATGCGAAATATTTTATAGAAAAAAATTACAACAATGAAATGTCTTTTAATGATTTTTTTGTACACTCAACCAAACGAGGGCATCAAAAAAAAAACAAGTAATAACTTCGTTAAGTTCGACCGGGCCGAACTTTTTATACCCCATGAGAAACTGAAGAATCAAATTGGAGGCAAGTCGGCTAAAAACCTAATAATGGTGGTAACAATTACATGGGGCTTACCGGAAAAATGGGCCAATTCCGTAGAACTCCGCAAATCATAGGTCGACTACACCAACTGTCATTTTTTTACTTGTCTAACTGTGGAATTGAAGATCACATAATTCTTCATGCCACGTTGATGTAAACGAATCTTTGGTTTAATTCACACAAATCTATCCATGAAGGAAAAAATTATTATTTTTAAAAAGGCGAATATTATTTCTGCAGTCAGGATCTATATCTGGAATTGATTTTTTTTAATTTTGGGATACATACACCAAGATGTGTCAAACAGGTGTCTGTGACCACGATGAAGATTCGTGTCATTCTGTCATCACATCAAAATGACAAATCCCTGCTGGAATTAGAATTTGCTCAGACATTTAACTTTTAATTTAATATCAAATATGGTAGTATATACGTAAATATGTATCTGCATAGTGGACCACATACATTTATTTAAGTCCACATACCTTATTTAGTGGCTTTGGTTTACATCTCCCTTTCAGTGCTTAGTGATAATCACTTGTTCGTTCGGATTTTTTATGAATTGCAACAAAAGCAGATAAACCTGGAAATAAATGACTCTGCATATTTTCATACATGCATTTACATACAAATCTATATATGTACGTATACAAAAATGTATCCGTGTGTAACAGATTTACGTACAT